>NC_133311.1:20382394-20430349 GCF_012295235.1 Primulina huaijiensis | reverse complement strand
ATTATATTACAAAATTTAAAAATATACATTTAATAACTAATAAGAAAAAATTTAAATAAACCAAATAAAAAATATTTCGAGAATATTCTTTTTTAGAGTAATATTTGAAGTAGATGAATTGGAGAGAATATTGGATTTGGTGCAGAAATTGCACTATTTTAAAATAGAGTTGCTTTAAAATAGAATTTTGGGCATGCTGATGACCTTAAGAGTGTGTTATATAAAAAAAATTATTAAATTTAAAAAAATTATATTTATATATGAAATGATAATTAAATGAACATAATTATAAATATTAATATTCAATATACTACGTAAATTTATTAAATTATATGAAATGACATATATAAACTAAATCTAATAACAAAATCTTAATATTGTTTGCGTTTCAAATTTATCAACTAAATGGGTTTATTCATTCTATGTTTTAAGAAACTTCTAATGATTTTTTTTTAAATGATGAAATTGTGTGGAGTTGATTTACCAAAATTTATTTTGAATATCAATAAACTTATGTAGAGTATATAAAATTCTATATTGAATATTTCTAGATTTTAAAATCCATAAAGTTTTTAAAAGTATAGAATGCATACACCTCCTAAATCATCGTCATCAAGATTAGCTACGGGTATAGTTAATAGGAAAAAAGTTGTGTGAGACGGTCTCACGGGTCGTATTTTGTGAGACGGATTTCTTATTTGGGTCATCCATGAAAAAGTATTACTTTTTATGCTAAGAGTATTACTTTTTATTGTGAATATCGGTAGGGTTGACCCGTCTCACAGATAAAGATTCGTGAGACCGTTTCACAAGAGACCTACTATAGTTAATAATATTCTATGAATTATCCGAGCACTAGGAAACTCATTACTCGATTTTTTTACATAATCCTAGACTTCAAGAAGTTTGGTAATCCAATCTAGTGATGTTTTTCTTTCTTTTTTTTTTCCTTTCCTTCCTTGAACTTCCAGATTGAAATTTTCTTTTTCCCGTTATAATTCACAATGCAAATCTAACAAAACAAATACAAAATATAATTTAAATAATAACAAATATATTGATAATTCTGGACCAATTCACACGTTTTTGGGTAACCGAAAATCACAACACACCAGAAATGATGTGTGTGTCAGATTCGATTTTTTTAGTTGGGGTGGACGGGTTGGACCAAAAATACTATGCTTACGTACAAGACTACCCCTCTTCACGAAAGCTTCACGAAAGCTACTTTACCACGATGGAAGATCGCATGTAGGGGATTTAATGAACAAGGCTCATGCAGAGGAAAAGAAAGAAAAGAGGATGATGAGGTCTGCACCACACATGGATTGGCACACACATATATTTTAACAATTATTATTATTATTATTATTATTATTATTATTATTATTATTATTATTATGGAGGCGTGAAAATCACATGGGCATCAAAAAACACGTTTCGATTTGGGTATGAGTAGGTCTCTTGTGAGACGGTCTTACGAATCTTTATCTGTGAGACAGATCAACCTTACCGATATTCACAATAAAAAATAATACTCTTAGCATAAAAAGTAATAATTTTTCATGGATGACCTAAATAAAAGACTCGTATCACAAAATACGACCCGTAAGACTGTCTCACACAAATTTTTGTCTTTAGGGCATTCTAAAGGGGTGTGAATCTTGAAATATTGTTTCATCGCTACTTAAGGTTAATTAATTTAATTTTAGAGAAAATTTCATTTTTATATCTTTTTTCCCGATTAGATCGGTTATACAGTTTTAATAATGTATTTTTCGATTTTTGACAATTATAGTCTTTTTTCAACATGAGTGTTGACTCAGCACCACATTAGCGTTGCGTTGGTGTTGTACGTGAAAAAAAGACTAAAATTACTAAAAAAAAATACAAAGATAACTAATTTTTTTGATTATATAAAAGACAAACATCACATAGAACAACGCAATTTTTTTTTTTTTTTTTATCATTTTGTTGAATTAAGTACGGTAATCGATTAAAAATTTCATTATTAGATTTGTAATAATAATAATAAAGTAAAAACAACTTTGAGAAAATAAAAAATAATAGCAATGATACCACAATCTCTTCGTTTCAGGAATTTTGTCAGGTGGGGTAGAATTAGAAAGCCAAATATCACAAAAAATATATAATAAATAAATAAATATATATGTATATATAATCATCCATTACAAAAATTAAGTAATGAAATATTATTTAACTTACAATGTGTATGCGACTTAAAATTTTCTGAAAATAATTAATAATAACTACATTCGATCAAAAAGCTACATTGAGTAAGTCTTTTGTGAGATGGTCTCACGAATTTTTATCTATGAGACGGTTTAACCCTACCGATATTGACAATAAAAAGTAATACTCTTAGCATAAAAATAATATTTTTCATAGATGACTCAAATAAGAGATCCGTCTCACAAAATACGACTCATAATACTGGAAAAAAAACAAGTTAATCGTAACCGAAACAAATTAAAAGGGGTTGATGTGGGCCGAGGATATCAGGCAATAAACTTGGAGGCCCAATTAGTAAAACGTTGTGGGTAGTTCAGGGGAAGCAGTCAATTACGATTCCGAATTGCAATTTATAATTGATTTGAATTTTTTTTTTTTCCCAGAAATTCAAGATATATATTGAAATCAGTAAAGATGTACAACAGCAGAAAATTTTTTTTTTCTCATATTCAAAAATAAAAAACATACTTCTCGTAACTTTTTCATTCAAAACGATATTAATATAAAAACAATCATACACAATACAGTAGAAATGTAGAATTAGTATTGGAATTCATCATCGTTTTTGCATCAGAATTGACTACTTTATTTATTAAAAGAACAAATTGTATCACGTGGTCAGAATAAGGAGAGGAAACAGAAGGAAACATGGAGGAACCGCGGCGGCGGCGGAAGATTAACATACACGCCAAATAAGAAGACGTGGAAAAGAAAGACGATGAATGAGCTTGCTGCGGCCTTCTTCTCCATCTACGCTACTGTGAACTAACCGTGTTTAGAGAACGAGCCGAGTTCGACTTCAACTCCATCAAGCTTGACTCAATCAGCAACTTTTTTGCTCCAAAAAAAAAAACACAATGGAGCAGCCAATCGCTGAACTCGAATTATACTAGCAGGGGACCAGAGCTCGAAAGTTTTCTACATTTTGGAAATGACTCAGATGGTAATTTACCTTATATATAAACAGTAAAAGACAATGAGTCGAGATGGAGGATTGAAACTCAACTGGCATATACACTTACGAGGGTTCCAATGTTCCATAAGCTGAAGCTTTAGTCAGATTATTCTTTCTACTGGCATATACACTTACGAGGGTTCCAATGGTCCATAAGCTGAAGCTTTAGTCAGATTATTCTTTCTACTGGCATATACACTTACGAGGGGTCCAATGTTCCATAAGCTGAAGCTTTAGTCAGATTATTCTGACTGCCGCACAGATATCGAGAGAAAATGTTTATCACTATGCAGCCAAATTGCTTGATCGCTATTAGCTGAATTAGTAGAGCTATGCCTCGTAGGGGTACAATCTGTGACAGCAGATATTGCAGATGATTGCAGTTTTCGAACGCTAGAAACTTGGTGAATATGTTTATCAGAGAAAGGATAAACCACCATCGATGCTTAAGGATGACAAAATGAAGGAAGAAGGACGAGAAAGGCTCGATAAAAAGAAGATGATGATAAGAGGATGAGATCAGGATAACAGAGGATTGGCCATCCAAGTATCACATGGGAGTACACTTGTTACCCTAAAATATTATTCTGTAATGTGATATATCATTGTCATTTGGGCTTTGGGCGCATTCATGTGTCAATAATTTGTAATGGCAATTGGCATTTTTCGATTCATCGAAATTAGTTAAGTAATCATCAGAGTTTCAACAAGGTTGACGAAATAAGAACTATGAGAACAGAACCTCTTCGGGATCAGAATATCAAAAGAATAGGGAGAAGGGTAAATAGGAAGGAGAAACTAATAAGACCCATGAAAGTGCATGTCAAAACATATTTTTTCTAATGTTCCCTCTTATGTCTGTTCACAAAGTAAACATGACTAATATGCCTGGCAAGTCTCTGTCGATTATATCAATTACAGTAAAAGATGAAAACTGATGTCCGTTTAACATAAATTTTTACCTCTGTATGGATTTGTAAAGCACAACGGTCACATATTTGGATAGGAATCGAGTTGTAGAACCAAGTGCTACCACCGATGGCCGGCTTCTGTCTTTGTGCATGTAAAGATGATTCAGCACCACATGCTGAGGCCTAGAATAAGGAGGTGGAATCTCCAACTGTGGTGATGGAGCGTTGAGCAAAGACAGATTTAGATGGGGAGGAACCATTGGAGGTTCCTTCGCAAAATCCTCTTGACCGAGTTGAGTGTTGTTGTAGCTAGCATCCGGGGATTGAGGCAGTTCGAAACCAGAAATGCCATCAATGTCTTCTGGGACATAATCCTGCAGCACATTGCAGATCCTATTTAAACTAACCGAAGCATTCCACATAAATGGACAAAATAAGGTATAAACACAAGATGATCCGATGATTGGAGATCATCATTTTGAGTTAGGCGGTATGTCATGGAACGAATCTGTTTTGAAGAAACTATAGGAAATCATGCATTACATATTTCAGAAATTTACTCTGCATTAACATCATTATAAAAGACCAAAACAGGAGCAAATTCAAAACAAAAGGAGGTATAATATCCCAGTGACTAAGTGAGTCTCCTAAATTCTTCTGTGCTAGCCAGACTAAGATAAAATAAATGCTCTACATCCATGCGAAGACAGGTATCATGTCACAGAGATGCAGAAACACAAATTTACAATTGCACTTTATTTTAAGCAGTATATTTACAAGTCGCCCATGGTGGGTTTCCTCCGGATTTAGCAATAAAATTCTCCATCAACTCTGAACTTCCATTAGACACTAGTAAATACCTATGACTCTATTTTTATCTAGTTTAAAAGGTGAACTAAGCATGCAGTCCCATTTGATTAACCACCAACTGAAGCATGCTCGGATAAACAAGATATTCCACTTGTGGGTAGAATTTCCTACAGCTATTTGGAAGTTGGAACAGTCTAAATCTAGAAATTAGATATATGGAGCAAATATAGGAGCAAATATAGGATATAAATGATACGAAATCAGCAACTGTAAACTAGAATTATTTTTTGTCATCATCTCCTTGCAGAAACAGGTGGGTCAAGGTATAGAGCAGATTCTGAGGTTCATTCCAACCATAGCTAGGTTTTCACGTCCCAAATATAAAATAATATGATTTTCACCAAAGTGAAAGGAACTACTAGTTAGAAGATGAGTAAATATACTAAAAAACTTTAAATTCTAAGCGCACGACGCCTTCGTCTACTCCTTTCAAATATATAAATCAGTAATTGTTCAATTTTTTATGTTTAGCTCGACAAAAGTTCAAATGGTTTTGGAAACCTATTATAGGTGAGAGGGCTAACACATATAATAAAGCAACTGAAGGAAAAGCGAAATGAAAAGCCCGAAGTAATCCAACAGTTTAGCCACCAATATCTATCTTTGAATAACTCATTCACGTTGGGATGTATAATTATTCACAGATCAGTGTTATCTAAGACATGTTCATGGAAGAAGTCAATGCATTTTGGAACCACAAAAGCTTTGAACTTAAAGGCCTTCCCATAAATTTATTTCTTGTGAAAAGGTAAAAAGTTTCCAACGTCTGCATCAATAAAAGAAACCAGTAGTTACCTGCAAATCTAAAGTGTTATACGCATTCCCAGATTCATCCTGATCACATGGCAGATCAGGGGAATACCTACATTGCCCATCAACAATGAACCTATACTGATAAAATCCTGAAGGAAGTACTTTCATGATGGTGAAATCCTTCCCCGATCTCTGCAACGGCTCACTGAATAAAGACAAAGGATTCAGAATTTGTTTAAGATATTAAAGATCGAGCTAATAATGCCCATGCAAAACAAGAAATTAACCTGGTTTTCCAGTCATTCCATGACCCCTCCACAGCAACTTCCTTGCCTCCATAGGTCCAAGTAATCATAGTCGGAACTCCATGTTCATTATACATGTCTTCGTACACCGGGCTAGCTTGCATCCATGAAGGATTGGGGATTTGCAACTCATCGGGTTTTTGTAAAGGAAGCACTGGCATCTGAAATTACAGATAAGACGGGTGTCTTTAAAGTAGAAATTGTGCAGTTAAATGGAACAGCTGCACACTACATAGTTTCATTTATAATCCAGCATTCTTGGCTGGGTCTGTGGACTCACAGAGAATAAGGAAAACAAATAAAGATACTTCTTTGCCATAGCAAGCACAATTTTGAAACAGACAGAAAAATCATGAACAGTATTGGGATAGAATTGTATGCAGCCATTAGTTGATGGATGTAAATTCATACGGGAAAGTTACTTTCAAAAAAGGAAACTCATTGAAAGGATATCCAGTTATTCACATAATATTCCTTCCAAATTCTGTGCACAAAATAACGATCTATCTTGATTAAAGGCTTTCAACATTAAAGAACCTTAATAACCAATTATTATTTTCCATCAAATTTCAATGAACATACAGGGCCTATCAAATTCGAAAATCATCCAAAACCACAAATCTGAAGAAAATATTTACTCACAATGGAAAAGATATATGAATCAAACCACCAAAGACTGCAGATCTAGCCCAGTATTTGAGGCTAAAGGAAATCAATAATACGCTACACGATATAGCCCACGAGATAAAATTTCTCACCACCTCTCAAAACCATAGATTTTGCTCGATTCAAACACAAGATCCAATCTTTACACTCCACAAACAACTAGGAACAAGTTTTCGTTAATCAGGGATAACAAGAAACATAAAAGGCTTTTTTCCCCAGTAAGAATCCACGACGAATGAGGGAGAAAAACACAGACCTGTGGTCTAAACATCAAGGGAGATTGTGAAGCCCTAGGACTCGATGGGGGGGACTGCCCCATTAACTCACCAGCATGCCCACCAAATTGATCCACCATGCTAACCTGCGCACCACCACCAGCACCAACCTCATCCTCAACGTCAGATGGGCCGTCACTTCCAACCTCTTCCCTTCCATTAGCATTCCCCATTTCGTTATCCTTCTTGTCGCAAAAAAACACAACAGAAGAACCGAACCCCCCCCCCCACCCAACAAGAATCTATGTTCACTGATACTAGTTCAGCATAATCCCAGTAAAAAACATGCTGAAGAAAAGGAAAGAAAAAAGAAAGGCAAGCAGAAGAGGGTTCGCTAGATTTAATCGATGAATCTCCTTTGAATAATTACCGGAATCTTGATAGTACGAAATGGTATTTTGTTTGATTGTTGATCACAAGAAAGTGGAGGAGGAGAAGAGGGTTGTGATATCATATCATTCCTCGTAATGTAATCATGTATTGGTAGTGTAATGAATCTTGTCCGGTGAGTTTGGAGATGTGTTATTGATGTAAAATGTGTAAATTTTGGATTCTAAAAATAAATTATAATAGTAATAATTGTGATGATGAAAGTATAAGAGTGGCGAGCAAGAAAAGGGCCCCAACGGGTGTGGCCGTGTGGGTTTAATGGGGAATGCAGGTCAAATCATCCCATCTCCCTCTACTTTCAGGACAAGACAGCAGTATGGACTTTCATCTCAGCCATTTTTTCAATTTTGTTTCAGTAAATATAAAGTGAAAATAACAGTAGATGGTTTGAAGATAATCCGGTTTTGTAGCTGTAAGTTTTTGAAAAATCATTTCGATTTCCAACTTTTTTTAAAGATAATTTTGATTTTTAGTTCAGTTTAGTTTCGAATCAATCTAAAATTATACCAATGGTCTTGTGTGAAAATATTGGGAATAGGTTATAGTGTGTCTTCTGTCCATCTGTTAATTGAATGCGAGGGCCGAGCTACATAAAAGATATTTTATTAGGCATCATTTAATATGATAAATCAGAATCATCGTAAAATTGGTTCAAACTTTTACAATAATTAATTTTTTTAAAATAAAATGGTGTCATTCTTATGTTTTAATTTATTATATCGTCTCACGAGCCAATCGTGACTTAATATGCTAATTTAATGGTCTGCAAGAAAATAAACAACTTTCATTAAAACTTTGACGAATGGTAATTTGTAGATAAAAAAATGGGTATGTCTCTTGTGAGACGGTTTCACGAATCTTTATATGTGAGACGGGTAAACCCTATCGATATTTAGCATAAAAAGTAATAATTTTTTATGGATGACCCAAATAAGATATCCGTCTCACAAAATACGACCCGTGAGACCGTCTCACACAAGTTTTTGCCTAAAAAATATTAAATAGCAAGGTTTGATTATTATATTATCAGAGCTTCGTTATACCATTTCTATAAGAAACTCGAGGCTCAAATTATTGAGATTCCTCTTTTCCAAATAAACAGATTCTCTAATTTTAACAACTATCTATCTAAATCTTTAAAATAATTATATTAAAAAAATTGGTTGAGATCTGATAGAAATGGATCTTATGTTTTGTAGGCCAAATCATAAACAAAAATAATAAATGATGAAATTAAGATGTCCAAAAGTCTTTTTGCAACAGGTTGAGCAATTCTTGGATTGAAAAAATTGCTTTGATCATGGAAGAATAATTTCACGGTGGTATTAAAAAAAACTTGTCAAAATCTTAAATAATTGGACCCGCCCATCGATTTATCCACAGGTATTGGATCGATCAAGCTATTTGATCTTTAAAAAAATTTGAAATAAACATGAAATAATTATTTGTTTATTCAAGAGACTTTTTTTTTACGACACGAGAGTCCACAGCCGTTATCTTTCGATGTACATTGAGTAAATCCTAGAATTAAAACAGTAACTTATAAACCACGTTGTCAGATAAATCACAATAAACAAATCTAATACGACACACTCAACAAAAAAATTGTAATCAAAACATTCGAGCTCATGATGATTAACTAAACGTTCACTTACTCCACGAAAATAAAAAAAAAAGTGAAAACGCAAGTGAAAATTTTTATTGTGAAAAGGGTTGTTATATGTCTTTGTCAAAAATAGATTGATGAGATTGGAAAATAAAATTTTGGAGTGGTGGGGCCCAAAAGAGCAAATGTTTTCATTTATTTTGGGTCCGCAATTTAATCATCAAATACTGTTCGAAATCGCTTTCTTGTTTGTTTTCTATTGATCATGATTGGGAGATAGTAAGTGCCGATAGCGTGTTTTGGTTTCTTACCCTACCTTACATTTCACAATTATTATCAATATAAAAATCGCATTTGGAGTTCGTATGTTATCGTTCATCTAACAAAATATCTGAAATGGTTGGTCTTTTTCTTGGAAGATTTGATCAAAAAAATTCAAAGAACGAAATCTTAGTACATAACAATTCCTAAATCGATAGTTATTAAATGTACTGCGTGAATGACTTCACAAGGTAGGTAAAATGTCTTGTTCGATGCATTCAATCGCCTTTCAGAATTCCTTGAAAACATCAATCCATGTAGACAAACTATTATGCTAGGATGGGTTTGGTTTCGAGTCAAATGATTTCTATTTCACGTTCCAAATCCGTTGTGCTTAATTTGGGAATTTCTGTGTATGTATGCATGCACAAAGCATTGTGATGAAATAATCTGAACTCTACCTATCGAGTCCTTTTGGTAGATATGAATTCTTCTGTCCAAACACAACCTTATGTTCTCCGTCGACTTGGATTCTACACTAGATTCGGCTTCTGAGTTACACTTTAGTACAATGAGTACATTTATGCATGGAAATAAATATATAGTATACATAAACTTTACCATGCTGCAGCACTGTGAATTTTCGATGAAGTCCGAAGGCCCTCTAATAAATTTGATCACAGAACCATCCATTCAACGTATAGATATATAGCTGTCGAGTTCTAATCTCATGAAAGGTTGAGGTCATGCCTGTTTAAGTACAAATAGCCCTTGTTATCAGAAAACCCAGTCATCGTAAGCACGGGAGAAAATCCAGAGTATCCCTCATCGCCCTTTTCTTTCTTTTGTTTGCATATATCAGCAATGTACCTAAGGAGCTCGTGCTCCTGAACAAATGGTTGAGCTGTGTATTCTTCATACGGCATCCACTGGAACACGTTAATGAGATTATAGGAGCAGTATATTTTGATGGTTGATAATATAACTGAATGGTTTCTTGGGTGATGATAACTCAAAAGAAAACCTGTGCCGCCTCTATTTCTGCTTCCTGTGGCTGGATGTCAAATGAGAGAGGTTGCATCATGCAAAGGAAGAATAGATCTGATTTCTCAAAGAATGATTTGTGGCTCTGTCTGGGGGATCATAGAATAAAATTTACACAATAAACCAACACAGCATAAAGCAGGAAAAAAAATCAAGAATAAGGGTGAGGAAGTTTAAACACAAAAGTGATTACAGCAACATGAACAGTATCAAATCACAAAATTATTTTGGTGCGGGGATGTTTAATAAAAAAATGTAGCCTACGAGTCAAAAATTCCTCAGAGAATGGTGCGATATTGAGCAAAGTATGTACCTGAATGCTAGAATTTCAATAAATTTTGAGTCGATCTGAAACAGGACAGGAGTGAAGAAAAGCATAGACAATTAGATTTATAGAGATTAGTTATACATCAAATTTCAAAAGAGAAGAAGCCCATTTGCTCTTACTCCTGTTTCTTCTTTTACTTCCCTGACTGCAGCATCGCAGATATCTTCACCCTGTGAGTGTAACAAAGATTGATATAGTTGAAGGCGGGGAGGAGTTTCATATTTAGTTATTGTTTAAAAACCCACAGTCTGAACCGACCTCATCAACAACTCCCGTAGGGAATTTCCATACCCCCGTTCCCCGAAATCTGCCACTTTTTTCCTGAACAACTAGAACCTGTATAGGATCACAACCAAGTGTAAAAAGAGTGTATATATTTCGTTTCATGTGTATGTGTATGCATGGTAGAATTGTGTGTCTACATCAAATCAGAGGGTGAGTCTAGAACAGAGAAACCTATTTCATTCCTGCAATCTGATATTTCATATGTGATGAAAGGCCAACATCAAAGATCCAGTTTTTCCATTTTCTGGGTTCTATTCATTTAAGTTGGATGAAGTCTCTACTTTCTAAAATGCCGATACTTGGGTTCGGAGATTTGAGAAAAGAGATACCTTTTTTACCGCTCAAGCAGCAGCAATAAATATTTTTTGCACAACAAATAATCAAGGTATGCCACAAGCATAAGCCAGATAAAAGGTTTTGGTCAAGAAAGACAAAACTACAATCGACTCATGTACGTGGTCTCCAACTAACCCCCTCCGGTACTAAGTATTGGATTTCCTTCTTACAAATTTCTCTTTGTCATCCTTGGAGTACAGAGGAAATTTTCTTTGGATTTTGTCATATATTTGTGTCACACACACCCCATCTCTAACAAATCAAGTTATGTCTGAAATTTTTTTTGAGGTCATTATCTTTGCCGAAAGCTAATAGACAATTCCTAATGCACATGCACCTTTCTGATTCTAAAAATGCAAGTTAATATTTTCAAGAGATGTAAATGGTGTGCCAAGAAAGTTGAAATGTTACAATATCATTTGTCAAAGCATATACCAGAAATTCAAAAAATAACACAGTATGGCATACTTCGTTCTTTTCATTCAAGACAAATGCACCAATACCCACTCGATGTGTGGCATTAGCTGGCAGAGTATTTGCACCACTAGGAAGCCAATGCACGAGCATCAAATATCTAGGTTCTGCATGGTGAAAATAGAATCCTTCCTGAAACACGAGATGTCAATGATAGCAAAGAATGGCAAAAAAAAATTTTAAAAAAAGAAGAAGCACTTTGTTAATTAAAAAAGAAAAGAAAATTTATAACTATTACTACATAAGAACTTACCTTGATAGCAGGCTCAACAAGATTCACAAGATCAATAGGCATTTTAATCCACACACCCCTCTTTCCCTGCAAATCATTCATCTCAATCTGAAAATTAACTAACCCTTTAAAGTAAATTCTACCAAAACAATATAGAGATAACAACCATCATCTCAAGATTAATAATTACTTTATTCACGCATGAGTCATCATGATCTCTAACAGAAGGGCTAACAAAAAAGTAGCCTCACGTTCACCAAATCTATCCCCAAGGTCACCACAATCCTTTTTTGAAGTCAACCCTGCATCTCACTCCACACTTACAGTCTTACTAGCTAATCTCCCCCAAAATGCCACTCCAAAAAACTTACAAACATTTACCAGGAATGAATTCACGCCAGACTGGGAGAGAAGCAATATTTGCCAGGAACATAATTATATCTTTCTAATAAAGCTTTCAGTAATTTTTTTAATTCTGGGTAACTTAATATATAGTTGCATTTACTAACTCGATTCTGCAGTCGCACATGTCCATTGTTCTCTTTAGAGGTATCATCTAAATGAGTGCTCAAATTATTCACATGCATACACCAACAACAATAGCTTGACACTATATTTTTATAAGGTCTTATAGATGTTTATTTCAGTCCACAAATAAACAAAAAGGATTTAAATTCACATTAAAATCCCTCCTTCCTAAAAAACTTTACTATCACCGCAAAAAAACAAGAAGCAGTGAATTGGAAGCTTGTAAATATAACACATCACGCAAACATGAAGCACTTTACTGAACACTCAATTAACCAATCAATCTAAATTCCAAGCGTCGTAAAAAAAATTCATTCAAGATTCAGTAATTCGTTTCCATTTCTCATAATAAGTAGCTCAGCACATATATACCTCTTTTCTCCACTGGGTAAGCGAAGCTCTTAGTAAAGAAGCAAATACACCAGGATCCATGGGGTCATTGGTCATTTCTACTATCACTCCTCCATGATCATCGTTTTTCGCCTCCAAGATCCTCTCCACTTGCTTCTCTGACGAATCCGGTAACATGGAAGAACTCATCGAGGACCTGAAGTTTTCCCCGAAACAATCAAATACGCACCCCCAGCACTTTCTTAATCCACAAATCAACAAATCTTGGGATCGCTAATTGTCGAATTCAATAATGATAAAAGGGTTTTTATCATTAGAACCTTGGGATCGAAGGGATGGATTTAGAGTGGAAAAAGGGGCGTTTTTTGGAGTAGAAAATTAGTTTTCTTGAAACTGGTATCATACTGCTTTTTGTGATTGAAGTGGCCAAGGGCTTCACGTATGAAAGAAAATCTGTGTTTTTCTGTACTACGGCTAGGATGTTCACACGTCAGAAATTAANCATAAGTTAACATTTAGACAATTAAAATATCTATTTATTTATTTTAATTTTTAGATAATTATTATTATCATTCAGCCAATAATTATCATAAAATTGAATATTTTAAATTAAACATTAAAGAGTTACACATATGACTGGGTTTGTTTTTTTGTAGTCAGATCTAAAAAAATTAAATTTTTTTATATAATTTAAGACTAATTGAGTTTTAAAATTAAATCTATTAATATTTTATTTATCATAGCGCTTACAATTTTTTTATCTTTATTTCAAGAAAATAATACAATGTAAAAAGAAAGTTATTATAAGCAACTGAATGATACTATGAATCTCATGTTTACTTGTTTTTTATGACTAGTATTAATTTTTAAACCACATTCATACTTATCTAATTTAGACTTTGAAACTTGATAACTTTCACAAATAAAAAGTGTAATAAATAACATTTTTAGTTAACATTCTTTCTAATTAACGAGAATTACATTAATACTCTTTACTTTAAAAAATATGATAAAATCATTTCAAAAATTATAAAACATGAATAAAAGTAAATAAAATAAGATATAATTTACTCTATCTCATTTGATTTTATACTTATTGTGGAATTTTTTTACACAAATTATTAATTTTTTTTAGAAAAAAAATATTTATGCCTTATAATTTTGGTGAATTGAAATAGCTTCCATGGGAATTAATAATAATTTATATTCTTCAATAAAAATCACGATCTCAATTTTACAAATACAAATAAAAAATAAGATTATTTATTATAAACAGTGAAGAAAATTATAACTCACCACTTAATAATAATAATCATAAAATTGATCAATCGAAATAAACATATGATTATTTATCCATCATTATTACACATCCTTTAAAATTAGTTTATTAATTAGTCTCAATATGATTTATCCACGTATAATCATATATCACTAGGTAAACGTGAAGAAAATGTAAGATTTTTATTTGACACGATGGAAGAGGAAATAAATAATATTATTTCATTTGAGAGAGTCAAAATATTGTGTTTAAACAAAATTATTTTTTCCAACACAATTTCTTGAATATGAAATTGAAGAGCTCCAAAAGATAAATGTAAGATCGAGAGTTTATTTTTGTTCATATGCCCCATGACACAATAAATTATCTTAATTCGAGAGACCATTTTTTCCACCTGAAAAACTGTGTTGGATTGGAACTCTAAAACTGATTAATTAAAGCAATTAAGCATGCATGCTCGTTAAGAAACCAACCCTGTGTGTGTTTATGTTTGTGTTTGTGTTTGCATGTATGTCGCTGCCGGTCAATGCTCCACAACTCTGCCCAAACTGTGAAAGCTAAAGCATGCAATTTCCCGCGCGCCGGCGAATGTCGTTCTCTCGTTCACAACGCCTGCTGCCACGTGCTGTCCGCTTTTTATTTTTTTGTCTTTGCAATTTTTTTTGTTTGGTTCTATATAATTTAATGCGGACTCAGCCCATTTATTCCTCTCCATCTTTCATTTTCATCATAAAAAAAGGAAAACAAAATCTCAGTGCGTGGGAGAGTGAAAGATAGTTATATAGAGAGAGATGGAACTCGGAGGAAATGAAGGTTTCCATGGCTACCAGAAGCTTCCAAGGACAAGCTCTGGTAATCTTGAATTGGGGTTTGCTTTTTTCTCTTTTTTTTTTCTTACAGAGAAAATTTTGAGGTTTTGCTTAAATGTTAGCCTTTTGGCTGAATTTTCGTTCTTGTTAATTTATAGATGAAATTCCAATTGGATTTGCTTCCAGCAAAAATGATGTTTGATGGATTCATATATCTCTTCTAACATTATTTTTCCATGGATGTTTTCTTATAATTCCATGCCAGGGAATTGTTTTTAAAAAAACTTAATTCAAAGGGAAAATATGCTAGGGTATTGATCTCATTCTCTCTCAAGAAATTGTTAAACCAACTGAAGAAACACCCTGCTGCAATTTATTTTTTATTTGCATGCAAATGTGTGAACTTTCGGACGTCTTCTCTTTCCAGTTTCCATTGATCATCCGTCAATTTCTGTAGCAAGAATGTCCCAATAATCAGCAGTCTTATTTATTGTAAGAATTAATTATATAGAAGGGCACGCATGCATGATATGTTTTCTCCATTTTTCTTTTGAATCTTTTAAATCCTCGGAATCAGTGCCAGAAATCGAAGATCACTAATGGAGGAAGAGTAACATGTGATTTATTATGCCAATGGTTGACACTTAGTTAAACAGACAAATAAGTAACAAGTGGCTTACATGCAACATATTTCCCCACCGGATTCTTGAAATTACACGTTACTCATGCATTTTGAGACAGCCAAAATCTACTTGTCATTTTCCCACTCCATCCTCACGCTATGACAGATGAAATTTAGTGGAAAATAAAGAAGGGATTTAAATTTTAATTATTCGAACGGTGTAAATTTTATGATAGTGTGTAAAACCTGAAATCTTTATCGTCATATATACTTAAATCTTACTTGTTTGCTTTTCTATGCTTTCATCCATTTAATTATTTTTCTTTCATGCATGTGTTAATTACACTTTATTTTCTTGTTAACTTTCTGCTTCGAATGAATCCTTTTCTCCCACCATTTGCAAAATCACCGATCACGTACTAGCTATGAAATCCCCAGAAATCAGCATGGGGCAGCCGTCGCCTCAAACGAATCACCACAACAATGCGGAGGACACTGAATGCACAGTGCGCGAGCAAGACCGCTTCATGCCAATCGCGAATGTAATCCGTATCATGCGCAAGATCCTCCCTCCGCACGCCAAAATCTCGGACGATGCAAAGGAAACAATCCAAGAATGTGTCTCCGAGTACATCAGCTTCATCACCAGCGAAGCCAATGACAGGTGCCAGCGCGAGCAGAGGAAGACTATCACGGCGGAGGACGTTCTATGGGCCATGAGCAAACTCGGCTTCGACGACTACATTGAGCCGCTGACCCTCTACCTGCACCGGTACCGCGAGTTTGATGGAGGGGAACGCGGCTCGTTGAGAGGGGAGCCGATGGTGAAGAGGGCACCGGATCATGCTTCTTTCGGGTTTCCGGGATTTCCCCCGGCGGGTTTTCACGTGGCGCATCACCATGGCTTCTTTGGAGCTCCGATGATGAATGGGTTCTTGAAAGATCCAGGCAATGTGGGTCCATCGCACGGTGCTGCGATGCCCTTGGCCTGTGTGGAGCCATTTACACAGTGCAAGGAGCAGTTGTAGAAGGAGAAAAGAGCAAACAGACAAGGTCATGGGTAAAGTATAACTTGCTCTATGCATGCTATTTATTCTATGACAATGGACTGGGTAAGAAATTACTAACTATTTCTGATACAAATTTATCTTCCTTCAGTTTTTTTTATATGATGAAGAAAACAAATTAACATCCATCCATTCAGTATATAACAAACATAATCCCTTTCAAAAAAAAAAAAAACATAATCAATATTCAGTCGGTATAATAAAAAAATACATCTAATCTGACGAAAATATCATGACTTCAAGTATTGCTTGCTGGGTACTGCAGCAAAGCCATGGCCTACAGTTACAATCTCATAAAAACATAATTCTGAAATGTTGAAAGAGCGACTCTTTTGATCTTTCAGGAACTCGAGGTTTTATAACAAACACGATTTTAGGACACTGTTTTAACATGATACCAATGCTGGTATCTTGTTGATCCCAGTTATCTTTATTGCCTAATATTTTATGAACTTACACGCTCGAGTCTCGTATATTAATTTCGCAGATAATATAATCATTTTAAAGCATAAAGCTATTTCTTGTGCCAAACAATCTCATCATAAAAAAAGAACCTCATTAGATAAGTGTTATTCATCAAACGGACATCATTCTCACGAGTTGCCCTTCTCCGAGGGGTCCCCTTTTCCTCGACCGACCGAAGAATAATTCACAGTTTTTGTTAGCCAGGTGAGAGAGATGAGTGAACATTTGACTCTCATTCAAATTGGATCAAAATTTTCCCAATTCCAGCAAATTATCGTATATGAATCTTAGGAGATGGGTTGCTAGCTTCCCATGTAAAAATTTACACTTGGATTTTCAACGCATTGCTTCTTTATCTTCTGATCATCTATCCCTGCACCATCAGTTACTTCTAGCCTGCTATTATCTTCATTTTCATCGTCTTTCTCTTCCAGTCTTTCAATACTCCTTTTCTCATCTTCGTATCCACCATTACATTTTCTTTCGAGCCTTTCTTCGCTCTCTTCAGATACAGCTTCACATCTTTTCCTTTGAGGAATCACCTGAAAAAAAGACTCTTTCCAGTCTTTCATTTCCAAGTATTTCAGTAGTATCTCTACGACTTGATTCACAGTAAGGACCTGTGGTCTCGTACAAAACAAAAAGATTTGTTAATGGAAGAACTGGAAGTGTTTTTTTTTTCGAGCGAGCAAAAATAAGGAAACGAGGAGAGAAGAATCAGTTATGTATCAAATCCAAGTTGCAGCTATCAATCCAGATGCTTCATTGGTCCATCAGAATGACTATATATTAAAAATATCTTCAAACAACTGTGTTACTTGTGTGACGAGAACCTGAATTTTACTGAAATATTTGTGCTGCCAGGGAAACAACTGGTATTTCGTAATTCTAAATTCATTATTACATAACGTCTGACTGACAATGAGGTGGAAAAGGAAAATTATCTGGATTGTCTTAATTTTGAAGCGCTTATCTGACAGTATGGAACAAAAGCTGAATATAATCTCCAGCTACATCAGGCCATACCACATTGAATACCCAGAAGCAAACCAAATTGCGTTAAAAAAAAAAAAAAAAGAAACAAACCAAATGCGAGAGATCGAGTAAAAACAAATCACACCTGAGAACTAGACATCTTTAGGTAATTTCCAATGGGCAGTTTTGCAGTTTTAATGCCTTGTTCTTTTGATTTCTTCATGGTAATGCCTTTCCAACGGTTGCGATCTACCAAGCCACCAATGATGTAGATGGCCCTAGGATCAAGTTCATCCAACACAATTTCAGAATCGGCGGTGAGGTAAACCAAATTCTCTCTTTTATCTAGAAAAGCTTCAAAATATGATTGATCCTTCTTCTCGATTATCCAGTTATCATATCCTGGGATCCGTTGAAGCTGGTTTTGCATTTCTCCTTGGCATCCTGTCAGCCAAAGATGGGCCGGTGAGGCACATCTTCCATTAATTGCATAACAATACATAATCTGCAACATCAGTAATAATTAGATAATCCTGGAAGCTGGAACTATAAAAGAAGATAAATTAATTGCATGGACAGCCTAGAAAAAAAATTGATTCAAAACTTCTAGTAAACTCACTCTAAAATCAGATGCATAAGCTCAAAATACACTCAGGACACTATTGTTCAAACTCCTATCTAACCTAACCAAAATTAACATGTTATGAGACCGTAAGGGTCTCAATGAGGTCAATGAGAAGAGAACAGCAGAAGCTGCTCTAAGTTGAAGCCTACATGAATTGGGAGCATAGTAACAGCAAAGTAGGAACATACAACATAGCACTCCCAAAATTAACTATGATGCTAGCAAACTGAAATCAGAATATGACATTGTATTTCAAAAAAGAGTTCATGATTGTAGAGAGCGTATAAAGAAGGTGGACTAAACCAAATAAAGAAAAAAAAAATTAAGACTGCAACCGATCTGGTCAGGAATGAATGCTCTTTTTATGCGCCTTTACAGGAATGAATAATGTAAGTGCTTTAACAGACTGCTAATGGAGCGAATTAGGGAATAAACTTCAACACCCCTTAGAATTTTATTCAAGCAGTGTAGGGGAAGGAGGTTTGGAATTTCGCAAAAGATGTTGGAAGCAAAGCAGCCAATTCCGAATGTCAAACTTAAACGTGAACAAGATGGTGACTTTTTGGGCATATGGATAACTCACAACATTAGGTTCCTTCTGGTTTCTATTATAATCGAAAGATCAATTAAAAGCCAAATATGATTTAAATTGAACTTTTAATGCGAACTCTAGTTCATAGCAATGTTGTAAATCGCGGGAGGCGGTGGTGGGGAGGTCCGTGGCCGCCTAACGCCTTGGTAGCCTAGACGGTTGAATTTTTTTATCAATTTTTTATATGTAAATATATATAATCATGTAATGTAATTGCAAATAATCATATTTTTTATGTAACATATGTAATTAAATAATGTTTATATATAAAAAAAGCTTAGTACGATGTAATAGACAAAGTGCAAATAAATACAAAGTGCAAATAAATATATAAATGAGAACTAACAAAATAATTAAGCTGGTGGCTGGTGGCTGGTGGCAGTGGTCGCTGGAGGCAGGTGATAACTGATGGTCGAGGACACTTGAAACCAAAAATAAATTCAAAAGACAATGAAGCATGTTTTAATTATATCAAAGGTTTCGTAAATTGACTGAATTTTTAAAATTATTTTGGCTTTGACAGATTTTAAAATCATTGATCCTTTCGACCACCTCGTTCGTTGGATAGTCTCGAACCGCTTACAGAGACGAATTTAGAGAAAAGCGAGGAGGTCGAGAGCCGCTACCGTTTCGGCACTGCCTAGGCGGCCGCCTAGATCGCCACTTAGTGCCTAAGCAAGGTCTAGATAGCCATTTAGAACACTGATTCATAGACTAATCCATCACAAAATATTTTTAAGTAAATTCTCATCTCCTGCGCAGTAATATTCTCGATTACCAATAGCATCCCAATAAACAATCATGCTCATTAGGTTTCACATAACAAAGAAACTAAAGATACCTGCTGCACAAGGCTATGGAGCTCCCCAGAGCTCATGAGATGGGCGAACTCAAGGTCGATAACGACATTTTGCCCACTTACTTTCGCTACGTTAAGCCTCTCGATTTTCCTCCCTCTTTCCTCCGAACGATGGTCCATTCGCTCTTTCCTCAACCCTTTCCTCTCCTCTATCAATTTCTCTCTCTCCTCTGCCCCAACGCTGGCCAATTTTTCGTCCCATTCCTTTCGCCTCCGCTCGGCCTCCTCTTTCTTCCGATCCTTCATCTGCGCCTTCTTTTCGGCTTTCTTCGCCTCGTATCGCTGCTGCTTGAGAAGCTTCTTCTGGGCGTTCTTCGAAATTGGGTTCATGGGGGTGTTTAAGTCATCTCTCGGAGAGTCCGCGGTTGTTTCCATTTGTACCAAATTTGCAGCTGTGGAGAGAGTCAGGGCAGACTTAGCGCAGTAGAGGTCGGCGGCGAAGTACGGAGGAGGAACTGGCTGAATTTGGGAAATGGTCGAGATTAACCTGTGCAGGATACGCACTGTTGCATCATTCAAGTGGTAGGTCAAGCCTCGCGATACGGCTTCGTTTAGGATAATCCTCATAAAATGAATAATGAAGACGCAACTGAAAACTATTAGGAATAAAATAGGGGTTTGTTAAACAGTGATTTATTTTAATATTCACTATCATTAATATTATTAATTTAAGGCAGAAATAGATCAAATCAAATTTGCTTTTTTATTTACTTATTTAAGTAAACCAGTTAAGAATTCAAATCAAGTTTGCTTTTTCTCACAAAAATAAAATTATCGAATTTGATTTTGAGTATGATCGAGGATATAAATAAATTAAATGTATAACAATGTTTCAATTTTCGTTAAATTTCTAACATGTTTTTTTCATAACAACCCTAGCGACATGTAAATTGGATAAACCGGACCGCTAATTTGATGGATCTGACAGTAAAAAATAAGTAAAATAATTGCCTGTACACAACTAAATCTATAAAAGGGATGATTGAGAAATTTATAACCCAAATATAAATTAATAATGTACTAGTGGGACGGTCTCAAAGATTTATATCTGTAAAATGAGTCGATTTGATTTATCTCCGCATTGAAAATTAATGTTTTCAACATAAAAAAGTGATTTTTTTTAAGATTTGATTCGGGTCGGAGATCTATATCACAAAAATTGACATGTAAAACGATCTTGATAAATATAACATATAATTTTGTGTAAACTAGTGTAATTAAATTATTATCGCAAATCCTTATTTTGTGGATGTTTAAATTGTTTCGATATGAGTATGAGTTACAATTAATTTAGGGTACATGTTATAAAGCATTATACACATGAAAAGAATATCGTATTTATATAAGGTATACATTTTTCATCAAAAATATTTCAGAATTTAAACCGATGCGTAATTTGTGTTTTTAAACTAGTTTACAACATATATTTAGAAGTATTAGGGGTAACGAGATTTATCGTGAGAATGATATATAAATAATAAATAAACATTATAAAAATACGTGTGTGCATATTTGATTTTGACAACAAAAAAAGGGTCGACAAAATATTTGAGCTAATGGAAAACCGGTCTATCTAATTTAATTTTTTGGCGACAATACAAATTTTTTTTGAAAAATACTGATATTAATTTTTTTCTTTTCAAACTTTTTTTTGACCAAAATAACTTATTCATTACAGTAATTTTTTTTTACCAAAATAAAGATTTATTTGAGTAAAGAATCCTAAAAAAGAGACGAACTTTAATTGGTTTGTTTTTTTTATTTTTTTGATTAAAATCATTTTCATTACATATTCAATAAGTCATGAATTACAACTTTGACGATAAACAACTAAATGACGTACGAATAAAACTGTCTACGTTTCCGAGAACTATGTCGAGCTAACTCATTTGTCACCTGGTTTGCATTCCTTCTGCAATGTTCAATCTTCACATTTTGGATTTTGAAACAAATGATAAGAATTTGCTCATGTATTCGTAATTGGTTTATTTTTAAATATCTTTTTGTGTATATTTATTACAAATTGCATTTTTGAGAAGTTTGCTTGTTGTATTAGTATGAAATTTCAATCTTAAACCTCGATTATTTCAAATGTCGACACGAATCAACATGTTTTAACATCTAAAATTTATATGATATTGAATTTGGAGTGTTATTATCCACAAGGTAGCATCAAACCATCCATTTTAGTTTGTATCACATGTCATATGTCATGGAGATCACACACTATATATAACTAACTTTCGATATATGTTATTTCAAAATTATTAACATATTTTAAAGATTAAAATATAAATTGTTATCACCGATATGATAATATCTAATTATCCATTTGAATAAAATATTTTTATATCACAAATATCATCAAGATCACACACCATAAATGACCAATTGTTGATCATGCTTTAATATTATATTTTTCTTTATAGTTTTCCTAGTAAAATCTCGTACTTTACAGATTTTTTGACAAAAATAAGAGATATTTGGGTAAAGAATCATTTTTCAAAATTTCGATGATCTTTAATTGGTTCCATTTCTATTTCTAACCCATTTTGTGGTATATTTATTATAAAATTGTATTTTTGAAAAATCGATCATAAACTTATTTCAAATACGAGGATCATTAGGTTTTAAAATTAAGACCTATCGTTATTATCCACGCAAATTATATGTTATATTTATCAAGATCACGCATTATATATAACTAATTTTTTTTATCTTAGCGGGTTATTTCAAAATTATATAAAATATTTTTTTTGAAAATTAATATATAACATAATAATTATTATTATCTTCAGAATTCACGAGAAAGAAATAAAAAATAAAGGTCATATTTGTTCATGGAGAGAGAGAGAAAAGATGGGAGTTGAAAGTGAAAATAAAATAAATTAGAAGGGCATAATTGCAAAAGACCTCAAATTAAACATCGACTTTAACTGTTGATGGTGAACCCATGAACGGCCGCGCTTTCTCACTTGTTAGAACCACCCATGAAAAGCCCCAATTCACACACAGAGTAGAACACACTAAAAAAACGCAGTGAATCCTGCTGATTGAAATTCCAAGGTGTGAGAAAATTTTGAATTTTATGGCTCTTAAGCAGCTGCAACAGCAGCTGAGAGAGCTGGGTGAGAAGCTGGAAAGTCCTCCAGCTTCGAAAGACGCTCTCATTAAGGTCTTGAAGGTAAAATGTTTTCCTTATGAAATTTAAATGCCTGGCTTGCGTTTGAATTATGGTGGAAGCATGTATTTTGTGCGTTTTTTGACGTGTTCGGTGCGAAGTCACATTTGTGGATTTATGTCTGTTTCATTTTGAAAGTGGAGGCTTCGTGAAATTGGTAGGGAATTAGGGTTCCTTCGCGGAAATATTCAGCTCAATTGTTCGTGTGAAACGAAAAGTTCGAGTCTTTGTATTTCAAATTTGTAACTTCTGTCGTGTTGTGATTGTCCTTTTTTTGTATGTCCATGTGGTCAACTTGCAGGAGCATTCTGGTGTTTTGATCGAGACCTACTTGGTGCTTGTTGGGGTTCAATGTCGTTTTTTTATAGGGTCTGAATCTGATTGTTTTGCTCTACTCATTTTCTTCTGTCCTAGTTCTTTTTAGGTGGTGGGTGGCGGATGGGAGGGGGACTGAAGGCAGAAAGCTTCATCTTTGCAAGAATATTACTTTGAATAATATCAATAAATAGTAAATCTTCTTATTTTGGGTTAAATTTTTACTACTAATTTTTATATGTCTTTGTTGATCCCGGGGACTTTTGAAAAATGTGACTGCATACAAGGAAAATCACTGGATTCTGAAGTTATTCTCTTCAAGACCCCCTTTTCGAGATTTTTATCATGCTTGTGCATCTATGCATTTATGCAAAACAGAGAAGAATATGAACACTTCTGTATAGAAGCATAGTTCTAGCTACTGTTGTATAAACACTTTTTTTCCAAAAAAACTCTGCCATGTGTAGTTGTACCTGATGATTAAAGTGGACCAAGTAAAAGTCATGGAGAAGGGAAAATCATGCATTTCATGAAGGCATCACGTGTCCCTATGCCAATAATTTGTTTTAGAAATTGATATGGTTTAGTGTGGACGATAAACAAAACGTCTTTATAACTTAGCGTAGTTAGTGAGATATATTGGGCTTTTTTAACCAAGTGTCTCAAGAATATTTTGAGTTATTTTATCATATGGGGTCATTTGTCATGTTACACATTCATTTCCTGTTACTCGTTAGCTCCTTCAACAAGTCCAGTTTTTCACTGAAATTTATGTATCAAAGCTTTAGTTTACTCAGTGACTCTAACTTCTGAGATCTTGATTTGTTAATTCCAGGCCCGTGGCTACACAGTTTAATCGGAGATGTCCACTCATCCTTGTATTCTTGTTTTCTGTGTATATATTTATACAGATACATTCGATGATTACCTTTGGTTTTGCATACCCCACAAATTTGGTTTCACAAATTTAAAATTTTACTCGGCTCTGATGGACTTTAGAACTGGAAGTGTTTTGTGTCAGTTGCCTGCATTAAGTTATTTGGACTCTCAACTTATTGCTTTGCTTAGTAACAGTTATAACTGTCTCCTTCACATGCAGCAAGGTGCATCTTGTCTTTCCGAACTAGATCAAACACCACCAAAGTCCGTAATGGAGTCCATGGATGCTTTTTTAACTTCTATCGCCAAGCCAGAACTTGTAAAGCATCAAGATCGAGAGGTTAAGCTATTTGTAGCTGTATGTATCTGTGAAATAACTCGAATTACTGCACCAGAGGCTCCTTATGATGATGATGTTCTAAAGGTACATCTCACTTAAAATATCGATCGAATGGAGGTATCAACTTCAGGTTATTCTAACCGATTGCTATTTAATCTATTACAGGATATTTTTGAGTTAATCGTGGGTACTTTCAGCGGCTTAAATGATATAAATGGCCCATCATTTGGAAGGAGAGTAGTAATTCTTGAAACGTTGGCAAGATATAGATCTTGTGTCGTGATGCTGGATCTTGAGTGTGATGATCTTGTAAATGAAATGTTCAATACTTTCTTCAAAGTTGCTAGGTACGGTCCATCTGATATTAAATCTCTATGCGCAGTCAAATAATGTCTATTCACAAGGCTCTTACCAGCTTATTATTTCTCTATAAATGTTGACCCATTTCAGACAAAGTATGTTATATTTTTTGGATATTTCACACCTGTGCACAAAATGAAATGCTGTGCCTCTTCATTGTTTGTTAACTTTCTTTCTTCATTGATAGATGCACCTACCTTGATTTATTAAAAAATTTGTTCAGTTTAAATGTTGAATATTTGGGAAAATATGTTGATCTGTGGTACATTCTACTCACCTACAAAGACCTGAGGGGGGATGAGAGAAGGTGCTAATCACTTTTATATATGTTCCTTTGTGTATGATAGCTGCTTGTTAAATTAAAATACTGTAAAATAACATTCTGGACATCTAGTTGGATGTTCACTGACTCAGGGTTTGGGCTTGATGGGGGGGGGGGGGGGGGGGGGTGTGGATTGTAATGTATCCTTTTCAATGCAAAGTTCTCAAACATTGTAAAAGCGGAAAGAGAATATATGATGCTGTCAAAATTATAAGGTGCATCTAAACTTGGTGCATATTTTGACCTCTTATTGCTACAAAAATGAAAGCAGTTGTTCTATGCAGCTTGTGAATCTAACCTTAAACATTGCTATACAGGAGTTGATTCCTGAAGGTTTTCATTAAAACAAAGTTACATCTTTCGAGATAATTGATATGGATCCTTTATGATGGCTTTACGGTGTGTATTGACTTAAGGATGTGTTTTTTCTCCGCATGCAGTGATGAGCATCCTGAGAATGCTTTGACTTCAATGCAGACAATTATGGAGGTTCTCTTTGAAGAAAGCGAGGATGTACCAGAGAACCTTTTACTTATTATACTGTCTGCTTTAGGCCCGAAAAATGAGGTAAGAATATATGTTTTGGTCTCACAGAAAGTTTGCCAATTTGAATGCCTTTCCAACAAGAGTTTAACTTTGAAACTTTTGCTGCTAGAACATAAACTCAGCTGCAAGGAGGCTTGCTATGAATGTGATAGAGCATTGTGCGGGAAAACTGGAACCTGGCATAAAGCAGTTTATTATTTCATCAATGTCTGGAGACAAGAAGTTCCTGAATTCTGAGATTAATTATCACGGAGTACTCTATGATGTTGGCCGTTGTGCTCCTCAAATCTTATCTGGAGTTGTTCCTTATCTTACCGGAGAGCTTCTGGTAATAACACTCAAATTCTTTTGTGCTTTTATCCTGTTCTATGTTGGCAAACAAAATATTCAGAATGCAATGACTTGACAGATTATGTTTTTCTTTCTGAATTTGACGGCATGATGTCATCTGTATTATTGTTTTAGAGTAAGCAACAGTGACTAATGATTGTGACTGGGTATCTGTTTTTAGAGTTATTTTCATAGATCTTCTACTCGTCATAATTGGATATGTTTGGCGTCAACAGAGTGATCAACTGGACGTTCGTTTGAAAGCGGTGGGATTAGTGGGTGACCTCTTTACTCAGCCAGAATCTACTATTTCTGACTCATTCCAGCCTGTGTTTTTGGAGTTTTTGAAAAGAATGACTGATAGAGTGGTGGAGGTCAGAATGTCTGTCCTTGAGCATGTAAAGACTTTTCTTCTCGCAAATCCTTCACGAGTCGAAGCTCCTCAAATAATCTGTAAGGAATTTTGAGCAGCTGTTGTCAATTATATACTTGTGTGGTATTTGATTCTTCATATTTAATATTTTCCAGCTGCACTCAGTGATCGATTGTTAGATTATGATGAAAATGTTCGCAAGCAAGTTGTCTGTATTGTTTGTGATGTGGCATGCCATGCCCTATCATCTATACAGGTTGAAACAATCAAGCTGGTAGCGGAACGTCTTCGTGATAAATCTGTATGTATGGTTAATTTTGTATGTGCATCCTTTTGGTGGTTCATATTTGGCCACTGCGGTGCTCATTTTCCAATTTATTTTTGCTATATGAATGCAGATTCTGGTCAAAAGATATACTCTAGAGAGATTAGCTGACATCTACAGAGCATCTTGCTTTGACAAGTCCAGTGACTCAAAAAAGAATGCTGAACATGATTGGATTGTTGGGAAAATTTTGAGATGCTTTTATGATAAAGATTTTAGGTAACTTGCTGGTTTGTGGTTGCAGTAGATTTAGTTTTTTTTCCATTAAGTGTATAAAGGGCCTGAATATAAGTTTTCAAATAAATTAGCGTGTTTGATGATCAACTCCTTACGAATGAACTATGAAGTTTGTTATTCTAATAACGGTCTCCACTGCACCATGTTATGATAAATCATGGAGTTGTTATTTATATTCAAACTACTGAAGGAAACGTGGGTACATAGGCTAGATGATATACCAGTTGGCTGATAATTTTTGCCTTGCAGATTTGCTATTTTCATGTCATGCTGACTGTCCTAATCTTTCATGCAGGTCAGATATAGTTGAACCAATCCTATCTCTTTCTTTGTTTCCAGCAGATTTTTCCATTAAAGATAAGGTGCTAAATTGGATAAGGATCTTCTCTGGATTTGACAAAGTTGAAGTGAAGGCTCTTGAGAAGATTTTGGAGCAGAAACAAAGGTCTGCCCAAAGCCCCTTTGTTTACAATTTTTTTGGGGCTTTTGTTGATAAACTTTATATTTTGTTCAACTTACATGAAATAATATAAGCCGGCTTCGTGAGATTATTAATTGTGTTGTAGGTTGCAGCAAGAGATGCAGAAGTACATATCCCTTAGACTGTCGTCTCAGGTTTGCGATAATGAGTTATCCTTTTCTGATTCCGTGGTTAGTAATATTATTAAGGTCTTTGATAAATAATATTAAATATTGACTTGTATTCAGGAAGGTGATGTGGCGGAGCTTCAAAAAAAAGTCATGTTCTGTTTCCGTGTTATGTCCCGTTATTTCATTGATCCAGCAAAGACAGAGGAGAATTTTCAGCTTCTCGACCAATTAAAAGATTCCAACATATGGAAAATTTTGACACAGCTTCTTGATTCAAACACTGGCTGGCTTCAAGCCTGTTGTTCACGGGTGAGATATTTGCTGATGTTGAAATCATTTTAAAAAAGAATTTAGCTTAGAAGTGTTTGCAAACCAATGTGTGAGGGCTTCTCTGGCTTTTTCAATCCCATGCAGGATGATTTATTGAGCATCCTTGGCCCAAAGCATCGGCTTTACGAATTTCTGAGCAGTCTTTCTTTGAAATGCTCTTGTTTACTTTTCAACAAGGATCATGTTAAAGCAATTCTTCTGGAGGCTGGTGTACAGAAATCATCTGGGAGTCATGAGTTGATTTTGTCCTGCATGACGATACTTGTGGTACGATTCATAGATTATTCAGTGTGTGAGTATAAAGATATCAAATGTTTCATGATACAATGATGTTTACACTTTGGTATATCTTTCTGGTTAATTATTATATTGGACAGAAAATTGCTCAAACACGTGTACCCAAACCCAGTTTAACAATCACTATCAAGTCCTGAACCAGTACCTATGAGTCTGCATCAAGTAGATTGTGAGGGTCATTTCCATTCAGATGCCCATCCATATGTTATTGAAATCGGTCAAAACTCTTCACACATAAAAATTCAATAATATCTGTCATGCTTATGTCGGTTGGTTGGCTGGAAGCAAACCTCAAAATAAGCTATTTAAGAGCTGAAACGCGTTTATAATGTTCATCTTAAATGAAATTCTCATTGATACGACTCTTTGATTTCCTGTTTTGGCTTGGCACTCTTATGAATCTCGTTTATAATTATAACCATGGAACGTCCAAGGAAAAAATACGAACTATGTTTTTATCGAGTCCTCTGCCACAGGAAAATTTTTTTACATCAATATTTTGTGCTTCTTACTCCAAGCTATTTTTGTAACTTCGGGTTTTGAAATACTTTTGGACGATGCCATGATTAGATTCTTGCACGTTTTTGTCCTTCGATGCTTGCTGGAATAGAAGAAGATTTGGTACATCTTCTCGAGGATGACAATGAAATAATAAAGGAAGGTACTTTGCATATTCTTGCAAAGGCTGGGGGAACTATCCGTGAACAGCTGGGAGTTTCGTCAAGGTCTGAATCTTACAATATGTCTGGCATTGATCTTCATTTTATTTTGTGTTTTTTCTTAAATGATGTAATTCTGTTCATAGATCACTAGACCTTATTCTTGAGCGCATATGCATTGAGGGTAGCCGAAGGCAGGCCAAATATGCTGTCCACGCACTGGCATCCATAACAAAAGATGATGGACTCATGTCACTTTCTGTTCTTTACAAGGTTTCCATTTACTTATGTTAATCTATTATCTTGTCCCGTTCCCATCTGCGGCTTCTCTATTCTATTTTATGCTGTTATTTTTCGCATGTGATTTTTGGTAAATATTGATGATTCAGTCTGTGTTTTTGGGTCAAATAAATAGAGGCTGGTTGATATGCTTGAAGATAAGTCACATTTACCTGCTGTGCTCCAGTCTCTTGGGTGTATAGCTCAAGCTGCTATGCCAGTGTTCGAAACAAGAGAAAGGGAAGTTGAGAAGTTCGTTAAGGAAAACATTCTGGAGTGCAGCCAAGTATGCCTTTTCAGATAAGAATTTCACATCCTGTATTCTCTTTTATTGTTATGAATTTAATGTAAAACTTGCATCTCTCTCAGGTAGCAGGAAACCAGGCAAATGATTCTTGGGATGGTAGAAGTGAACTTTGTTCCTTAAAGGTCTTTTTCCCAGATTATTTGTATTTCAGCCATTAAATATTGTTCATATTGCTCAATGCTCACACATGCTGGGAATTGTGTATAGGTTTTTGGGGTTAAAGCTTTGGTCAAGAGCTATTTGCCCGTCAAAGATGCTCACCTTCGTTCTGGTATTGATGACCTTGTTCTAATCCTCAAGAATATACTTACATTTGGTGAATACTCAAGGGATATTAAATCAAGGTAATTAAGCAGTATAGCGTATACGAATTTCTATACAGAGGTAGTGTTCCTGCAATTTTACTCATTCTAACATAAAATTTCTTAAAAGCTTCTAGTTAATGTTGTTTTTCTCCGCATTGCAGTTTGGTTGATATGGCGCATTTGAAGCTTGCCGCAGCAAAAGCTGTGCTTCGCCTATCCAAACACTGGGAGCATAAAATTCCCGTTGATGTCTTTTATCTGACCTTGAAAACATCGGAGGTGGAGTATTTGCATGAAAATATTTGGTTTCTTGTGGATTACTTTCCTAGTTGCTGTTACCTTAAAGCTGTTAATTGATGTTTTCTCATTCTCTCAACTCTTTGGTGTTTGTAGGATGATTTTCCTGAGGTAAATAGACTACTTCTCAACAAGGTTCATCAATATGCAAAAGACAGAATTTTAGATCCCAAGTATGCATGTGCCTTCCTGCTTGATTTTACTTCCCAGCAGTCTGATTTGGAAGAGGTATGTGCACTTTCGTGTTTATTGTGTTTTTAATATATATAGATAGATCCATAACATGAATCTGCACCTTAGCACATTTATGTTTTGAAATTATTTAATGGAATTCTCATATATATGACAGAACAAACGCAATTTGAGTGATATCATTCAGATGTGTTGGCAAAGTAGAGCACGCCAAATTCTCTCACAGGCTGATGGAATTTCTTCACAGTTTTATCCAGAATACATTCTCCCATACGTGGTCCATTCCCTTGCTCATCATCGTACATTTCCTAATGTTGATGAATGCAAAGATGTCAAAATGTTTGAAGTTTTGTACAGGTAATTTTTGATTGACATTTATGATTTTCAATTATGGTTCATTCAAAGAAGTTAAAACAGTTCGTGTAAAGAATACACAGTTTGTAATTATTTATTTGAAGTCTTGTCGTGAATAGTCACACTTTTGGAATTAGAAGTGAGCTAATGGTTTTCACGCTGAAATTTCTACCTCTTTCAATGGCTGCTGCATCGCGATTGAATTTTCTCCTTTGAATTTTCTCTTGTGGATTCACATAGATTTTCAAATCCTTTATAGATATATGAATTTGAAATGACAATTTTAAATTTAAGTCCATCATGTGGAACTCATGTGTTGAGGTATTTAGAAACATGAGTAACTGTGTTTAAAAATCATCAAATCGGTCTTTGTGAACTTTTGTTTTGGAATTTTCAGATTTAAGTGTATAATCACTCGCAACCAACACCCTTACTTCATTATTATTAGCTTCTCGTATGTGTCGTAAGATTTTATATGGCTCTTGAAGTTTTGATTAACAATTATTTGATATGGGACTGCAAAACCACTGAAACCAAATGATTGTAGATAAAATCAATAGTTGAGATTTGATTTACTTGATTACGGTAGAACGACATATTACATTATTTAGATGCTAACCATTGTGGTCAGGTTTCATATTAAATTAGAAACAAATGTATTTTGTGCTTATTTTTTACTCTTCAATGCAACTTTTACAGCCTTATGGCCAAAGCATAGGATTCTAAAATTGATTCGGACAGCATAGTGCTGATTTCTGTGGGCCTTTTGATTCACAATAACATTTGGATGGTTGTAAACAGGAAGTCATCCAATAGACAATAATTAAATTGGAAAATATATAACTTTCGATTGTCAATGTTGTAAAGTCCTGATGTAGATTATTGGCGTAACTTAAAAGGGTTGACCTCGATAAGTTCTACTCTATTTGATGGAAGAGTGAAAGTGACTGACTGTAAAATCAATAATTGCTACTTGGAAAGATAAGATGTGGTGATCTCTTCTACCTCTGCAAGAAAAAAAAAACGTTGGAGAGAATTTGAGGCGCATTGCTGCTGTTGAAACTTCAAAACACCAACTTCTTAAACCCAAATTACCAAAGTATATACACATAAAATTTTTATTGAAATGTTTTGTGGTTTGCATGTGTGGAACTATGGATAGTTGTGAAAAGTGTCTTCTATCATGCCTGAGCTCTGAGGGTAGCGAGGTATGCCTTATATTTTGTTTTGTTTTTTATTTTGGTTTTTTGATGTTAAAGCTTTGTGGTTCAAAAAAGGAGTGCAACATTGAAAGTGGAATCACTAAACAAGAATGCTCTTATTAATGTGTATATAGAACAGTTATGTTTCAGTTTGGTATATCATATGTGGTATTATTTTTCGGTTTCTTGATTCAGATTAATTTCTGACATGCATTGAAATATAACAGGTATTACTGCTAACATTGGATGTGCTCTTAGTAGGTACAAAACCGATGCATGTTAAAGTTATGCTATTCAGGACATTGTTAACTATGTAGCAAGTATGCAGCCATTAACTGTATGATACACACTTGGCTTCAATCCAAGCGTGCATTATTTTAGCTCTGTGGCTAAACCACAAATGATCCTAGTCCTACTGTTTACTTTGCATTCATTATGTTTGTTTACTGAAAGAATTGTAATACACATTCTCGTGGAAATGCACGAGACAAATGACAAATCCAATAAGAATCAGCGCTAGTCCCAGTAAATTGCAGTAATAACAAGACTATGACATACCTGCATTGCTATGGTTGTGAGTGGAGTTTTACATGCATTTTGTTTATATTATATCTGTTTCAGGCAGCTATATTTGTTTCTGTCTATGCTGGTACATGGAGATGGTAAGTCTGAAGTCAGTATTAGCAAGGACGAGGAGAGTACTTCATTGTTGAATTCATTTTTTCTACAAATCAAGCGCTCTGAGGATGCTTTTGATTCAACTAAATCCAAGGTTTGATATCAAGAATTATGGAGTTTGTCTTTTAATGCTGTAACCGACGAAATTTTTTTGAGAGTCAAACTATAAGAATAAAATGAGAAGAATGCCATGGTTAAAATGCTTGTGAGGTATTGTTGTTCTGATTCTAGTTATAATTTGAAATTATATATCACAGAACTCGTATGCTTTATGCGATATCGGAATGTCGATTATCAAGAGGTTAGTTTCAAAAGAAACCGTTCCTCAAAACTCAAGTGCATCAGTGACCCTACCTCCCGTGCTTTATAAATTGGTCGAGAAGAAAGAAGATAGTGACTCCCTGGTATGTGTAATTAAACTCTCTTTTCCATACTTGTCATCCACCATGTGTCTACATGAGATGAATGAATAGCAAGATGATTAATGTTTCCTTCTCCCTACTAGGATATATTTAGATCTGAAGCAAGTTTTGTTTAAATGAAATTTCTCTTTCAGTTGCCATACCGGGTTACACTTGGTATCCTATGTTCTTAATATTAGTAATTTGGAGCAATAACAATGTAGTTAGGGATATGCTAGTTGCTAACAACCAAAGCTCTACATTTTTTATGTTGCTTTTGTGCGCCTAAGTTTTCCTAACAAGTGTCATCTTCTACATTTCTGTCGAGTTGTCAAGTGAAATTACCAGCTTGAATTTTTTTTTTTTCATGTTCAGTTTTATATTAGGCATTTGGTCCTCCTCTAAGTCTCTGCATAAAAATCTGATTTCAGCTCGATTATAATGTAAATCTCGAATGCTTAAGCTACTATCATGTGGTGTGCTACCTTGATTCTCTCTTATGCATGAGTTAGTTTTCTGGAAGTATTATGTAGGAACATTGATGTTGTTGCTGATATATTTTGAGGTTTCTTTATTTCTTAGATAATTCAGTCCCCTTAAGGATGTATATGTTTCAAAATGGTTATATTATATCAAAGATCATTAAAATGATTTGCGGTTGTCGATGTAGAGAACTTCTAAGAATAATTTGAAAGCATTCATTCAAGTGGGATCCATCATACCTAAAACGGTGGAAAAGTGTGCTTAAATGTGCACTTAGTCGCATTCAGGAATGTGATTATTAGGAGTCGTGACCTTTTCCAAGTGCTCTTCTTATTGATAAATGTTTGGTGTTCATTTATTTACACCGACTTGGCAAAATTTTAGCCTTATGATGACCTCTCATGCTGTTGTATGTTAGGTTGGTGAAGCAAAAACCTGGTTGGCTGAGGAGAATGTATTGGCTCACTTTGAATCACTCAAACTGGAAGCTAATGGAATTGTAAGAATTCTATGCAGTGTTTAGTATCTGTTTTCAATTAACTAAAGTAAGTCTTTGAACTTCAGATTTCGGAAATTGCTGAGGATGACATCATGAAGGACAGTGACAGTGAGGGCAGTGAAATGCCATTGGGCAAGTTAATGAAACGTCTGAAGGCCAAAATAGCAAAGACAAGAAAAGAGGTGAAGAGTGAGTCTTCACCTGCTGAAGCAGCAAAAGGGAGTAATTTTGATATCCTGGAGATGGTTAAGGAAATAAATTCTGATCTGGGTACAAGTAGCAAGTTGGAATCAAGCAATGGACATGAATATGTCAACAAAAAGAGAAGCGGCCAAAAGCTTCAAAAGAGGAAATCAATGTTAGGTGAAACAACCAACGTTACTGTCCCTAAACGTCGGAGGTCATCATCTGCTCAAGCTCACAAGTCTCGTCCAGCATTTGCTTCAAAAGTTTCCAAGGGGCATACTGATGGAAATCAGGAAGAAATTGTTAATGACTCAAGCAGAATTAACAAGGAACTTCCAAGTAGTTCAGAAGATCATTCTGTGCAAGAAAAAACTTCTGAACCTCCAGAGTCAGAGTTGTTAGTTGATTGTATAAAAAATAAACCCAGCTCTGTGCCAAAGCAGAAAAGTAAACGAACCTACAGAGATGATGATGCATTTGATAAATCAAGTGTTGATGCAAAGGTATGCACTTACACTGATGAATTTTGTAGAATGCGTGATGCTTCATGATTATTATTTCTTGATCTCACTTTTCCTTAATATGCTGCAGAAGCCTAAGAAAGTCACAAATTCTTCTAGCCCACACCGAACTAATTATTCCAACATAGGATCAGTGAAGAAGCAAAAAGAAAAAAGTGTCGCAGGATTACAAAAGGTTGTTTGTCCTATCTTCAGTGTTTCTTTAGATGGTTTATGTGTGAATGCAGACATGTTATGTTTCCAACCTTACTTGCTTCTACTTTAAAGTTATCATTTACTGGTACACTTGACATAGAGTATGTATGAGCTATGAAACCTAGCACATGCACCAATGATTGGTGGGAAAAGCAAAACACAGTTAATCAATCAAATGTACAGCATGGAAGCCAGTTTCCCCCACGCTCACGGCTTGACTGTCTTGGCAGTGGTGCTTGGAATTTTCCTGATCCCTGTTCAAAGGCTTGGTTGGATATTTCTGAACCATACGATCTACAACTGTGTTGAACTTGACTTTTTCTTGAACCAATTGTGTATATGGATCAGAAATATTTTCCTTTTTTCAAATATATTTATGAGATTTTTCTTGTTTCTTACTGCATCTGTTTGAAAAGAAATCATATCTTCTGTTAAACTTAAATTTACTTGAATCTTGTTTACAACCCAGGACAACCAAAGTTCCATGGAGGATTTAGTTGATTGCACGATAAAAGTTTGGTGGCCAATGGATAAGCAGTACGTTCTTGATTTTGTTTGTTTCTATGATCTACATTTCACAATTTTGTTTCCGGAGGTAAGGGAATTGAGATATCATTCTTGTGGTGAGCATCAGAAAATTCTCCGTGTAATATTAACACTCTTGAAGTGTTTCCTCAGAATCAGTCTGCATTTTAACCGTTGCTTCGAATTTTATATGAGAATAGTTTTAGCACCAAGCCTTGTTAATCCTCATGGCTCATAGCACCACCGACCTTCACCGATAACAAAGAAAATGAGGAATTGGGGATATCATTTTCTTTGCAGTTTATCCTTCTATGGCTGCATGATCATCTTCCAGGTTTGGTAAACCGTGCGTGATTTACCGACACTTAATCCAAATATGAACTTCTCTGTCATTGTTTTTTTTACCTCTTCCCCACTTTATATGATTGGCTTTTTAACAATTTCATCCATCAAGAGTGGGTCAGACTAAACTTGCAGTCTGTTGTCAATGTTTCATGTTGGTACGATAAATTTTCCATTCACTGCTTTTAAGTGAAATCTTAAAATTGTTCCTGAATGTTGTCCTTGTATGAATTTTAATAGGTTTTACGAAGGTATTGTGAAATCTTTTGATACGGAGAAAAAGAAGCACGTGGTGAGCTGAATTTTGAGCCTCGTAATCTTGTACCATGCTGTAGATTATTTTCCTGTTTTCTTGCTAGAATATCATGACAGTTCTTTTTTCGATCAATTTGACTTGAAGATATTATACAAGGATGGAGATGTGGAAGTTCTTAGATTAGACAAAGAACGTTGGGAACTTGTTGATAATGGCAAAAAAAGTGACAAGGTCTAACACACTCTAACTATTTTTTGTCCTATGAGAAAGTTATTCTATTATCAATTCTGTCAAGTAAATCTTCTTGCGCGAGACCTAACAATGTCTTCAACATCGTGTGCAGCGATCTAGTTCATCAAAGAGCTTTCGTCCTAAAGGAGCGTAAGTGTTGCCTTCATAATATTTTACAGACAGTGATGCGTTTGTGATGCGCATTCAATCATTCATCTTCCTCTCTCCATCAATTTCTGTTTATGAGTTTGACTTTAAATTTGTGTTCTGGTGAAATTTTTTGCAACTAAGAATAACAATAGCGGAAGTTCAAGTTCCCCTCAGTGGATTTTTAGCCACCCTTATGTCCATCTTACCCCACAGCTTTATTTTAATCGTTCTATATTTATTTTAAAACGCAGTTAAGGTTCAAAATGCCCATGTAATGATGCATAGGAACTGAGTATTTGTTAAGCATCTTTATGGTGCCGTAGAATTAGGGATGACAAAGCCTAATGCACATTTTTTTGGTTATGTTTGTTTAGTCGATCATTTTTATACATCTTTGAGTGTGCTTTTTATGCTGCCAGAGGCTAGATACTTGGATGTGTTCTCAGTTCATTGACTTTGCAGATCATCTGGGAAGAAAAGCAAAGCTACAGGAGGCATAAAACTGGAGAAAAAAGCTGAAGAGAAGTAAGTTGGTTATTGCCACCCAGCAGTCTCAGATTACTTCTTTATTTTGTAATTACATTATGTAATTCTATGGATTTGCAGATCTCCATCATCTCAAGTCAGAGGGAAAAGAACTCCACGCAAAAGTCCAAAGCAAAAACAAAAGACTATGTTAAAGGTCAAATCTTCTATGGGAAGTTCAGATGTTAATCTTGAATTCACCAAACCTTCCATGACTGAATCAGATTCAGGTGAAGAATCAAACTGTTGGCCATCGTATATCCAGAAGTTTAGCAAACCAGTTTTGTAATATTTGATGGTTGCTTTTGCCAATGCTTGATTTTACCTCACTTAATTTGTTACTATAAGTGGATACCTAGATTAAAAGCTGTCACTTTACCATTTACGAGTCTTCTTGTTGTGCAGTTTGCTTATTTTTGTCAGTTTCAGTTTTTACAGGTTTTATGTTCTCTATTGATTGACTTTTTCTTCCCGTTGTTTCAAAACTATTTAGAGCAGGAGCAGAATGAAAAATCTGGTAAAGTTTTATCCGCAGAGAAGCCATCTGACATCGACAATAAACAACTGAAAGATGGTGAGAAGGGTTCGAGTGATGCAGAAGAGTCCAAAGAGGAAGACAATGATTCTGAAGACACTCAAAGTGATCATGTTGGTGGATCTCCACTCGATGCTGATGGATCTGATGATGAAGCAGTTTCTTCTTCAGACATGAAGCATCTAGATCAGATCAAAGAACAGTCTGGCAAAAAAGATGACGAACCGGACACCATGGATGGCCCCGCACTCACAGATGAAGCTGACCAGAAATCGCCTACTTCTCTTGCTGATGCAGAGCTTTCTGATGACGAGACTCTGGTGCTCCACAATTTCCGCTCTATGCTCTGAGCATCATGCATTTTTCTGTATTGACCCATGCATACTTATCTTCTCTTTTTTCGAATGCAGAGTACATGGATACAACGTGCTGGAAAAAAATAAGGCCATGCAGATAATAGTTAACCTGCTTCTGCAATCCAGCATTCATTATGCAGTAGGTAAATTGACTTTAAGAGATATCGCTGCTGAACAGGTGACGGATATAAATTTAAGTGCATTTCCCCTGCAGTAGATTAAAACATACCATAGACGTTCAGGTTATAGGATAGAAGTTTTCATTCCTACAACACTTTGTCTGCAGTTGGTTATGGCAATTGAGTTTATGTATTTGTAACTTGTGAGGTCTATGTACATCAAAAGGTCGTGGTACCTTAGCCGTCTATGTAGCTTAGTTTCCTGATTGAATGTAAATCCAAAATTCATCAAAGTTAGGTTACTTTATTTGTATTGTGCTTCTTAAGATTTGTTGTCGAACTAAATCTTCTGTTCAAATATTTGAGAATTATTTATTTATTCTGGCATACACGTGATCATAAACTTGGACCTGTTTTGTACCGCGTTTTGATAAATTATATCTTTTTCACCCCTTATTTTAAACGACATTTAAATCATTTTTGATGTTTGTGTGAGCTTTTAGCGTTTGACATGAAATTATAGATTTCAGTGAAGCTGAATATTGAAGTGTTAACTAGTCAAACCTGTCCTAGATATTTTTCTGGACTAAACGTTAAAAGTTGGGTATAACAATATAAAATATTATAATCAAATAAGCATGTTATTAAATATATTTTTGCACCTAAAATTTATGGTAACCAAACAAAATTTTTTTTTAATGATATTCGAAATAATTGATATTCAAATATTATATATTAATATTATAAATAAACTTAGTGCAGAATCATTTTCTTCTTGATATCATATAATTGGTTTTGTTTGTATTTTTTTACAAAAATAAAATAAAATTAAGAATGCCAAAAAACTTTTCAAAATAAATTAAGTCGTCATCCACATAATTTTCAAACAGATTATAGTTTTCACTCCGACCTTTAGAATTAAAAAGCGCTAGAAGCGCGTGCATCTTTCCGCTGTTGAACTTATACTAGTGGAATATTCATATAAATTGAAGACACTAATGCTCTTTAGATCTATTACACAGCTTCAAACTCATGGTCCATCAACCATATAAAAAACTACGCCACTTCCTCCTCAGCATTCCCATAACTATACACTGGTGATCTGCAAGAGAGAAAATGAGATTCTCTAGGACTTTTGATTGTCGATTATTCTTAGGTCCTTGAACGATTCAGGGGATCCATCTGCATCCGTGAGTTTCTCTAACTCGGATTCTAAAGTCTTGGCAATCATTCCATCAGCATCCTCAGGCAGGGTAACATGCACCGACCCGTGTTTTATTGGCTTAATGGGTTCAAGCATCAATGCTTGCTGCTTGATGTATGCATAGAGTTGTTGGTGAAAGGGATGCTCCAAGGAATAGCAGTTCTCAGCGTCGACATCTAAATGATTTGAAGAACCTGATGTTTTTTGGCAGAAATGGGGGAGGGAGGAATAGTCGATCATCTGCAAAAACACCATTGGATTCAACATCATAGGAGACATGTCGGAGTTCGTGGTCAAGAAGAGGAGAAGTTCATCTTTAGATATATTACCTTTAATAGTTCATCTTGTCCAGAACCAGACAATACATCGATTTTCCTTCTCGTTCTCTCCTGCAGAAGTGGTTTCACAACCTGATAACAAATGAAAGTTCGTGTGATTGGAGATGTAAAGAGAGAATATGCTAGTCCATCAACTTTTTCAGTTTAGGTCATCCTAGATAATATTTTATTGATATTCAAAATATTTTAACTCAAACTAAGCGTTAACATATTTGAAATTTGCAGTTAGTTATGGCTAGAGAAACAATAAAAATGTGAACAGACCTTCCAACAAGCGGAGAAGACATATGGGGCATTCACAATGTAATAAGTTAGTGTTTTCTCAGGGTAGTTCATGTCATCGATGGAAGAAATTAAAGTCAAGATCTGCATGAGAACAGATTACGGTAATCCATGTAAATTTATAGATGACGAATCGAGGTAGAACAATCTGTAACAACAGGCTGAAGAACTAGGAGTTTCTTGCTGCATATATGTACCTTAATCTGGTTCAAAGCCGAAATCCTTAAACCAGTCATATCTAGAATCTTGATGCACTTGTTAACATGCTTCCCATACTTCTTCGTTGCAGCAGGCTAAAATAAAATGAGGCCGGTGAATGCTTATATATAGGTCCAAATAGACGGAAATAATCGGAAAAAAAGAATGCTTTTCGGCTCACTAAAATCACACGATCCCGATATTCATTGATCTGAATGTGGGATTGTACATAATAATGAACCTGAAATGAAGATAAATATTGTCAGATCAACTAAATATCGGGTATCAAGCCAATGCAAAAGAACATTCAAAGAATATTTGATCTTGTTATGACGCTGAATGAGAATTCAAAGATAACAACAAAACTTACTGATGCCCGGTCGAACGTGCTCAGACCTGCTCCAATAGCAAAGATAGGATGACCCTATCAATAAAAGGCACCGCTATTAGAAAGATCCTAGAATTTTTTACCAACGCAAAAACATAATCAATACAACTCATTCTAGCTCCATCAAATCCTCACCTCGTTTGAGTAACCAGACAGTCCTATGAGCTGTGAATCGCGTATGGCTCTGTAAAGATCGACAGGAACAATGACTTTCTGCAGTTAAAAGAGCAGAAGAGTTAAAAAAAACTCGACGGCAACACTTTTATCTTATGAAAGTCTTTGTTACTCCATGAACACTACATCTGAGCGATGTCTGACTTACACTTAACATATCATCAATGTTGTTTTGCACTCGCCACTTCAAACAATCAACCAACTGAAATATCCAGTAACTCGTCGATCAGAAAATAAAAATTAAACGAACATTTAAAGATAACTGAAATTTTAAAAAGTCAAAACTCTAACCATCGTATGAGCTTTTGGTACATTTCCTTCTCTAGCTTTAAGAAACCGTGTCAAAGTTTCATGAGGATATCCTTGATGGACATTCTGCGTATCGAATTGAACAGTCCGGATTTCAAGCATACAATCGTAAGGGATTAACTATATATTTAAATGAAACTTTGCTGCAACAAACTGGGAGCTAAAACTTATATTTTCTCCTTTCTCATAATCAAGAACCAAGAAGAAGCTATATTCAGCCAACTGTGACTGCGTACGCATTGGCTCATCCAAAATTACTTGGCAAATTTAGAATAATAATTTTTAGCACATACTCCGTAATTTTAAGGGACAAGTTTCCAAGCTCGTTCAATAGTCAATAGTCGCCTCTGTGAAATTTATAAAGAACCGAAGACAATTATGTCCGTCGATATCTCTCTGTACATGAACACACATGCATGACTGATAATATCACGACTACAGTTTATAAGCAGGAAAGGGAAAAAGAAACCTGAAATGTTCTTTTGAGTGATTCATCAACTGCATGAAATCCGAAATAAAAGGGGAAAAGATCAATTAAAGAGAAGGTAATAACAAAAATAAAGTAATGGGACCATGAAAGAAAGCTCAATAAAGACGTTGTTTTAACAAACCTTTCTCCATTAATGCTTCAAATTCATTAATGGCTTCCTGGGAAACCACAGCCATTTTTGCTGAACCCAACAAAGACTATGCCACCACAACCGCAATCCGAAAGATCTAAGAAAGTCCTCAACCGTACAACTTATGCATACATCAAGAATCCAATCTTCACTTGCATATTCTAATAAAGGTAAGTGGGAGGAAAGAAGATCAGTAAAAAGAGAGCAAGACAAGTAAAGATTCGACTTTGCTTTATATACAAATAAAAAGACGGTAAAAGTGGGTCAAGGTTTAACAAAGGTAACTCTCTATTACCCCTGTTTGCTTTATTTTGCTTTGATTATGGTTCATCTTTCTGTAAAAGTCGGTGGCTTTAGAAATTTTCTATCAGAGCCTAAATTCACCGCATCGTTATTTGCATTCATAATGCGTTGGCGATGTGTTCAAAAAGAAATGGCTATGGAATGACGAAGTGACAGCTTAGGAGCAAAAATTAAATGCAATTGTATGGAATCACTATTCTTTCTGTAACAACAGTTTTCAACACCTATTTCAAAAAGCCTACAAAATAAGAAAGGAAATTTTAAAAATTTAGATCGTCAGGATATTTTAATAGAAGGGAAACTAAGAAAAATACAAGGTAAATTTTCCTTCTAAATTTGGATCAAAATAAAAGGAAAAGTAAATTTTTTCCTCCTTTTTTCATCCAACTTAAATTCTAACATAGTAAACACAGGAAAATTCAAGCTAACTTCATGTTACATCTACCCAATCCAATGTTACATCTAATGATATACTCTCTCAAGTTCAATTTATTCAAGTTAAATTTTTTTTCATCTTTTTCAATTATAAAGTCCAGTTTCTATATTTAATATTAATTTTCTTATTATTTCACCAGTCTATCCCTGTTTAATTTATTTTTATTATTAATTTATTCATTTAATTTTGAAAATATAAATTGTTAATCATTATATTTAAAAGTTTATTTAGTGTTGGAAAGCTATCATTTCTCTTGGTTAGACGTCCATTTACATGGAAATATGGTAAAAAAAGAATAATCCAATGACGTGGAAATATAGTAAAAAGAAAATTCCAACTCTTGCGATTTACATATTTCATCTTCATCTCTTACAAGACACGAATATTCCCAAACGAAAGATGAAACGATGACTATATTTTCAATTTTCAAGAGTATCAATTGACGATGTTTCAAATGTTAAGCATTTATCTATGAAAAATGTAATGAGAATAAAATTAATACTGTCTTCTCGAAAACAAATTCTAAAAAATAAATTAAATAAAGAGATATTAGTAAAAGTGTATGAAAAATAATATTAAATACAAAAATTAAACTTTTATAATTAGGATGACTAAAAAATAAATTAAACCTAAATAAATGAAAGGTATCATCTCAATATATCCAATAAACACGAGGCCATATTACTTTTTTCGGTCAGCTAAAATTTATGTTTTTTCATGAATAAAAAATATTGTTTATGTTATTTTTTAAATAATATTTATTATTTATTGCAAAGAAGTACAATATAGTATAGAAAACAAAATTAGTTGTTTGATTGATTTTTTCGTCGCTTAGAATAATTTTCCTTGGTTCATTAAGGCACGTTTCATGAGTCGGTCAGATCGGAGATCTGTGTGAGTCATGATACGGTCTTATAAAAGTTTTGGTTTTATAAAATTTGTCTTTTCACATGTATCCCGAATCATATCGAAGAACAATTCAAGCCTTCTTTGAATGTATGTTGTAATCGAAATAGTTGGAAATTATTATCAGATTCAGAAAAATATTTAAGACAACAGGAACAAAATAAATTAGAGCACATTAGTGAGCCATAGCCCATAGGGCATGCTACAAATTACATTACTTCTATTTCTTCAGAGCACATTTCCATGACATGAAGTCATGAACTTTAAGGGGTAAGGTGAAAGCTTACCTTGCCCGTTAGTATATACTGACAAGGATCTTTGCTATATATAGTATTTGAAGGCCAGACGCCACACACATAAACACGTGCGTTCTTTTCTACTTTCTCTAAAAGCCATGCTTTTAAAAAGTAAGATAAGATAAGATATTCGGAACCACTTGCTAAGATCGAATCTACGAAACACGTTTTTGTGTTTTCAATATGGATATGTATATTTAATTAACAACGTATACAAAATAACAAACTTAAAAGAATGAAGTGGTAAAAAAATGATCAAACAGATTTCTTTTATTTAGGAAAAAAGAAAAAGAAAGAAAAGAGCCATACGAACAGACCCCATATTCTAGAATGCTAGTATTTTTAATCGCATGACAGCTGAAATCATAGCAATAGACGATATCAAAGTAAATAAGTTTTCAGAAATGGAAATATCATCAGATAACGGAAGCTGACTATAGCTTACTCAGGCTGGAATGAATCATGGATCATCCAATAATTAATGCAATGATATCTGACACCGTACTCGTGTAATACTCGGGCCAAATATGAATTGACGGGCCTTCAAGAGTTGCTATATTATATTTGTCACGCCTGCAAATTCAAGATACGAATGATAAGCAAAAGCAGCAGCAAAAAAACATAATTATTTCATGATAAAGAAATAGATAGATTTCATTTCAGCTCTGAAAGAACAAGTAGAGTTCTACAACCAGCATTCTGTCCGAATAAAATACGATCAGTGTCAAGTCTGTCCCCAACCATACAGATTCTTGAAGTTGGGATGTTAACTCTGCGGCGTAAGATTAAGATGTTAAGGTGTTTAAGAGCTCAGAGAAGCATATCTAGTGCTAAACTCCTGAAAAAATGACGCATAGTTGATTGAGTGGTATACATCAAATTTCTGGTTTAAGCTTTAAAGGATATTTCACTTAGAAAACTCGTCCACTAAATCTCGTAAAGTCAAGCACCATGAAAGGAATTTTATTCATTGATATATTTTTCTTTTAAATTTATATATTTTCCTTGTTTAAGATCTTTAATGTTTTGCCTTTCTAGAATTGAGAATAATCTCGATTTAATGATATGATCTAGTGTAGATTTATTTTTTATGATAATATCTTTAAGATATAATATCATAGTTTTTCTTAATGATATTTTGATATGATAATATCTTTAAGATATGATTTTATTTTCCTAATGAAATTGCTCTCTTAATCTTTAAAAAGGGACTTAGAAGAAAAAGAAGTATACATAGAGCGTAAAAAAGTTTTTTGGAGAGACAAGTGGTGCGCGAAGAGTTTTCGAGACCTGAGCAATCTCGTGTTGTTGTTTCAAGTGTTGCTGTGAAGTGCTGACAACATCTGAAGTCAACACCTAATCACTGTTTTGATTAGAGTGTTGAGTTTTGAAGTTTTTCTTTACTTCTCAGTTGATGCATCCTGTGTATAATTGGTCTTACGGTTTGTTAGAGTTTTAGGATGCAATTTGATACTCGCCTTATTAAGGAGTTGTTTTATTCTTTCACTAGTATTGGTTTTTGTAAACTTACAAGTTTTCTAGTGAATTATTTTGCCCTGAGGCAACACACAAGTATTTTATACTTGTGCAAGATTTATATCTCGTCCCTCATATTAGTATTATTTAAGTTATGTGTTAAAATATAATTTCCGCTGCAAGTTGTCGTGAGTGTTGCAACACCTACGCACAACACCTACATTCTGATACACTTAACTCTCACCCTCATCACATAAACACTGTGGAAACGAAACATTCAATTGGTATCAGAGCCACCACTTGACGCTACTAAGTGAGATCCTGTTTTGTTTTGCTTTCACAGGTAAAAAAAAAAGGCTTATGGAAGCATCAACAAACACCGTTTTTAGACCTCCAGTGTTGGATGGATCAAACTATGCATTGTGGAAAGTTAAGATGAGGGTATTTATTAAATCTATTGAAGAAAGAGCTTGGCAACGTGTACTTGATGGTTGGAGTCCACCAAAAATTGAAGATGCTGATGGAGACACTCGGCTCAAACCTGAAAGTACATGGACAATCGATGAAGTGCAAACTTCAAATTTTAATTCCAAGGCTCCCAATGCTATATTCTCGTCTGTTGACACAAGGATGTTCAATCTAATCACCAATTGTGTCTGTGCCAAAGAAGCTTGGGATATACTTCAGAAACATTGTGAAGGATCCGAGAGTGTGCGCAAAACTAGGCTTAGGATGGTGGCATCAAAATTTGAAAGCTTGAGAATGGAGGACAATGAGTCTATTCTTGAGTACGATAGCCGTTTGAGACAACTTTCTAATGAAGCTCACAGCCTTGGAGATCCCATGTCCAATGAAAGATTGGTGAACAAAGTATTAAGATCTCTTCCTGAGAAATTTAATGTCAAAGTTTGTGCAATTGAAGAATCTAAAGACACTTCAACAATCAACCTGGGTGAATTAATGAGTTCTCTCAGAACATTTGAGATGAATCTTGATTTACAAAGGAAGGATAAAGGGAAGACAATAGCTCTTGAAGTTTCAACCGACTCTTATGATGAAATTCTTCAAATATCTAAAGAGGTGAATGAGTCTGATTTAGGAGAAGATTCTATCTCTCTAATTACTAAGAAATTTGGTGATTACTTGAAGAAAATGAGAGAGAAAAAGAAAATTGGACAAAAATCCGTGTTGCCCAATATCACCACCTCTGAAAAAGCTCAAAAGTTTACTCCTATGAAGGGACAGTTCCGACCAAGGAATGAACTACAAATCCAATCTAATGTCAGAAATTCGGATTCAGTGCAATGTAGAGAGTGTTCTGGATTTGGACACTATGCCAATGAGTGTGCAAATCTGATAATTACACATCGTTGTCTGCTGTGATCAAGGAGAAATGTTTAATGCAAATCAATCCTTTGGGTGTTGCCACAGGTGTTGCAATACCTGGACGCAACATCCCCTCAAATTCAGTGTGTCTTAACTCTACAACCCTTGGTGAATCAAGTCAGTCTGAAACTCAAGAAGTAGATGATGATGAAGTCACTCTGGAAAGTGTGCAGACAATGTATGAAGAATTGTATGAAGACTGGATCAAAAGAAATAAAGTGAATGCAATTCTCTCCAAAGAGAATACTGTGCTGAAGTCAAATGTGTCACGACTTGAAGTAATCTTAAGCAAGAAAGACCTGGAATTATGCAAAACCAAGGAGGAACTTAAAGAAGCAACTCAAATTCTTGCTAAACTTAATTCAAGTTCATCCAAACTTGATTCACTCTTGATGATTGGAAAGAATGACAAAGCTGGACTTGGTTATACAAATAACCTGCTTGAAACTGGAGAATCTTCCAATACTGAAAGAAAACCAACTGTCTTTGTCAAAGGAAGTGCTGAAGTCTCGAATGCTACACACACTGAAAAAGGTGTTTCATCAAAAAGGCCAATATCTACCAAGAAACCCAAGTCCAGGAAACGCCACTTTATCTGCCACTACTGTTTTAGGCCCGGACATATCAAACCCTACTGTTTTAAACTGAGAGATGACTACAAGAGATGGGAATCTGAACAGGTGTTGTACAACACCCAGCGCAACACTTCCAATAGGAAACCATTGGTAAAAAGGGTTTGGGTGCCAAAGACTAATATTCAATGTTCTGTTATCTATACTTCATTAAAGACTAACATTGCAGGAATATGGTACTTTGACAGTGGCTGTTCACGCCACATGACAGGTTCTAAAGACCACTTGGTTGACTATGTTGAACTTAGGAATGGTCATGTGACATATGGTGGTGGTGCTAAAGGAAGAATTGCTGGCAAAGGGACCTTGAATGTTGATGGTTTGCCCAACCTACACAATGTGCTTCATGTCGAGGGACTTAATTCAAACTTAATAAGCATAAGTCAACTTTGTGATGATGGTTTACATGTTAAGTTTGATAAAGACAATTGTGAAGTTTTTGATAACACTAATACTTGTATTTTGATAGGTACAAGGTCTGCGGACAACTGTTATCAACTTGGAGAGGACCTTGTGTGCAATCATTCAAAGGTGAGTGAATTAAATTTGTGGCATCAAAAACTGGGTCATGCAAACTTCAAGACATTAAAGAACCTTGGTAAGTACGATGCTGTGAGAGGTATGCCTAATTTATCCTCTGGAATTCCCTATGTTTGTGGTGCATGTCAAAAGGGTAAGCAAACACGTGTTTCCCATCAAATGTTGCAACACTTTGGGACAACACGGTGTCTTGAACTTGTACACATGGATCTTATGGGTCCAATGGAAGTGGAAAGCCTTGGAGGTAAGAAGTATTCATTTGTTTGTGTGGATGATTTCTCTCGTTTTACATGGGTAAGTTTTCTTAGAGAAAAATCCGACACATTTG
>NC_133311.1:20370055-20382310 GCF_012295235.1 Primulina huaijiensis | reverse complement strand
ACTTAACAGGAAAAACAATCGAGGATGATGTTGATGGGCTACTGAATGTAAGTGAGACACTGCCTAAAACAGATGTTGTACCCGATGTTGTAACACCTGCGACAACACCTGCACTGGCAGAATCAACTAATGAACCGGGAGAGAATGCTGTAAATGATGATGATGTAACAAATGAAGGGAATGATATTTCCAGTAAAATTCAGAAAAATCATCCATCATCTCAGATAATTGGAGGAGCATTTGAAGGAATGCAAACTAGAAGGAAGGAGAAAGTGGATTATCGAAAAATGATTGGTCTAGTATGCATGACTTCTGTGTACTCTCAAGTAAGTCATTCTTGTTTTGTTTAACTCATTGAACCCAAAAATATAAATGAAGCCTTAAAAGATGAATTTTGGGTCAATGCGATGCATGAGGAACTTGAACAATTCGTTAGGAATGATGTGTGGGATTTGGTTCCTAGACCTGACAATGTGAATGTTATTGGAACCAAGTGGATTTTTAAGAACAAAACTGATGAATCTGGAATTGTTGTGAGAAATAAAGCAAGGCTAGTTGCTCAACGGTATACACAAATTGAAGGAATTGATTTTGATGAGACATTTGCCCCTGTTGCCCGAACTGAATCAGTCAGACTTTTACTTGCCATTGCTTGTCACATGGACATAAAACTATATCAAATGGATGTGAAAAGTGCATTTTTGAACGGCATTTTGAATGAGGAAGCTTATGTAAGCCAACCGAAAGGATTTGAAGATCCACTCCACCCAGACCATGTTTACAAGTTGAAGAAGGCACTTTATGGACTGAAACAAGCTCCACGAGCATGGTATGGTAGGCTTACTGAATATCTGCTTGACTTAGGCTTCAAACGAGGTGAGGTTGATAAAACCCTTTTTATTCAAAGGTCGAAGCATGATATTCTTGTGTGTCAAATTTATGTTGATGACATCATTTTTTGTGCTTCTTCTCAAAAGCATGTTAATGATTTCGTTAAATGCATGTCTACCACATTTGAAATGAGCATGGTAGGAGAATTAAGTTTCTTTCTTGGATTGCAAATTAAACAAATGCATGATGGTATTTTTCTGTGTCAATCCAAGTATGCTAAGAATTTGATAAAGAAATTTTCTGCCGAGAACACTAAACACATGAAAACTCCAATGGGGTCGACTGAAAAATTGTCTAAAGACGATGTTGCCACAGGTGTTGACAACACCCAGTATCGCAGCATCATAGGCAGTCTTCTTTACTTGAGTGCAAGTCGCCCCGATATCATGTTTAGTGTATGTTTGTGTGTCAGGTACCAGGCTGATCCTAAAGTCACTCATTTAAAAGCTGTCAAAAGAATTTTGAGATATATAGCTGGGACAGTTGACTTAGGTTTGTGGTACACCAAAGAAACAAACACCAATTTAGTGGGTTTTAGTGATGCTGACTGGGCTGGAAACCTAGATGATAGAAAAAGTACCACTGGTGGATGTTTTTATCTTGGTAACAATTTGGTGTCATGGTATAGTAGAAAGCAAAATTGTGTGTCTCTGTCCACTGCTGAATCTGAATATGTTGCAGCTGCTAGTTGTTGCTCACAACTTTTGTGGATGAATCAAATGATTAAAGATTATGGATTCAAAAGTGACACCTTAATTGTGTACTGTGACAATTCAAGTGCAATTGATATTTCAAAAAATCCAGTGCAACACTCTCGAACAAAACACATAGACATTAGACATCATTTTATTCGAGATTTGGTTGAGAAGGGTATAATTCGAATGGAATTTGTTGGAACTAAGAATCAACTGGCTGATATTTTTACAAAACCACTAGATTTTGAGAGATTTTCCAATCTTAGGAAGTCTCTCAGCTTGAGTGCACAATGATCACTCACGGATGTTGTCCTGGGTGTTACAACACCTGCGGACAACACTCATCATGCATGTGCATCTTATTTATTTAGGATACTAGACATATTGCATTCATCCTGTTTTGTGTGAAGTCTGTACAAGTAAAGGATACTGAATGGTGTGCTCTCAGTTGAGAATCAATTTTTCTCACAAAAATTTTCTAAAGTGTGGATTATGCTCAATCTAAGTCATTAAGTAGTTGAGGATGTTGGTGCGTCACATGACCTTGTCCAATGTGAAAAATGACTTGGAAAAATCCTGATCAATAAGGTAAAAAATAGAAAGGAGGAGAAGAATAGAACAAAAATGTTTAGAAGAATATGGCCAAAGCTACCTAGAGGAGTCCAATGAAGACCGTTCTTCTAGAGTGGAGCTACCACTTCTAAGTCAAAATACAGATGGAAATAGCTACCTAGAGGAGTCCCATGAAGACCGTTCTTCTAGAGTGGGAGCTACCATGTCTGAATTAAAAATGATTGTGAGTGTTGCCAGGAGGTGTTGTCAACACTAAGTACAGACAGATCACAGTTTGATCACATGCGTGTGTATTTCATTTTTGATCATATTTTAGGCATAAATATGAGTCATTCATTCTGATGTTATGTAAATTCATCAAGTCCAGTGGGCTATCAGTTTTTAATTCATGAAATACGAAGGAAAACCTAACCAACTTAATTTTAAAATATCTTGATCTCTAACCGTTTGTGGGGACAATTCGACGTGGTGTTTTATCCTGACTGATTTCTTGAAATGATGATTGCACTGTTTCAGAAAAGTTACCGTTGGGTGAGAGTAAAAACTGGTTTGGTAAGGTGATGAATTCGCGACTTAACAAAATGTTACCATTGGAGGGCTGTGTTTAAATAATTAGGAATGGATGAGGAATGACTTTACCGTCTTTAATTTTCCCTCACATTCTAAAATTTCTCCTGCCCTCATTATTCATTTTTTTGCATAAACTATCTCTGTTCCTCGTGATTGTCTGTGTTCTTCGAACAACTCTACTTCTTTTGTTCTTGATTTCGCAGATGGCTGGCTTCGATCCTCACGACATTAGGAGTGAAATGGCTGCGAGCATGCGTGGAGAGTCACCTGACACAACACCCACCGCCGAAGCAAATGTTGAGTGCCGGGAAATTGTGGCTGTGCCAGGAGAACCAATTCCGCTGGAAATAATCGCCCCTGGTGAACCTGAGAACGAGATCAACGTTGAGAATCCACCGGACTTTGACGTCCTGAATAAAGCTTTTCCCTCCGCTCTTATGCCGCGAAGGTCCAAGAGACAAGCAGGGTTTGATCCTGACTTTGTTCCAATCAAAAAGCCTCGAGCATCTACCTCTTCAAATCTTCTGGACCCTGATTTCTCATCTGGAGATGACTCCGATGATGATGATTTTGAGTTGGTGGCTCGCCCCAAACCAACTGTTGCTGCAAAGAAACCCAGTTCTACTTCTGATGTTCAACAGCAAAACCCCGTCACGGAACCACAAAATGTTGCAGATGAAAGATTCCCTGCTGAGCCTGAAGAAGATGAACAATCTCTGGCCGAGTTTCTTGCTCAACTTAAGGAAGAAAAGGCTGCCAAGAAACAAATTTCTAAGGATGATACACCTGATCCGGAAATGATGAGTGAATTTGAGGAAAATCGACCTGGAGCTTCTGAGAATTACACTTCATCCTCTGTGTCTGATTTTGAATCTGAGGAACAAAATGATGCTGAATCTGAAGATATTGGCTCTGAAGAAAGTGAGTCATCTCAAGATGTTGCTGCTACTCCTGCAGGTGTTGAGGCGGATGTGGACAACACCGAGCACAACATTGACTCTGTTGACTATGATCTAAGTAAGTCTTTCTCCACCAAGTTTTATTCTGAAGATGCTTTGGAATTGTGGCCTCTTTTTATTGAGAGAGAGTTGATTGAGGAGAAAAATATTGATGTTGCCGCATATGGGACATACAACTTAATTGAGTTTTTGAAGAACCGAAGGTTGTTCTCCACTGTCACTACTGCTATGCCCTACTGCCGCCGTGTTGTGTTGGAATTCTACTGCAATCTCCTGGGTAGTGTTGGAGATGAGGATTCAGTGAAGTATGGGAGAGTGTTTGTTCGTAATCGTATCTACAAGTTCACACCTTCTGTGATCAATGCATTCTACAACACTCCGGATGTTGAGGAAGTTGAAGAAAACCCGGACATAAATGCTATAACCTCTGTGCTCACTGGAGGCCTGATCAAAGTATTCCCTGACCATCCCAAGAAGTTGAGTGCTGCCAATCTCACTTCCTTTTTCTCTGTGCTGCACAAGACCTCAATTTGGAATTGGACACCTTCAACCAATTCTACTACTGTGACTAGAACTCAGGCCCTGGTGTTGTTTTCTATTGGGACTGGAAGAGCCTTTAACTTTGGGAAGCTAGTGTTCAAGACAGCATTACAATATGCTGAAGGAGACTTCAAGAAAACCAAGCTGCCTTTCCCTTCACTGATTTATGGGATCTTGGAATCTCAAGGTTTCATCAAGGATATTGATGAAGATCTCTGTCCTGTCGGAGATGTTCTGAAGATTTCTCCTGTTTATTTCAAAGGCAACAGAAGGATTGATCTGCCTTGGCTGAATACCGGTGTTGCTACGGATGTTGGCAACACTGATGATACAACATCTGAGCCTGTGCCTGAAACTGCTGATCCGCATCCTACAGATGTCCCTCCTACTGGTTATGTAACACTGTCTATCTCCTATATTCAAGCTCAGATTGCCTATGGTCGACAACAAATTGAAAATGCCAAGAAGACCATTGCATATTATGAAAATCAAGTGGCTGATTATGAGCTTCTGCTGGATGTTGGTGTCCATTCTGGACAAAAAAGGGGAGTAGATACAGCTGAAACCAGTGGAGCAAAAATGGCTGATGATGATAATGCTGGCAGTAATGAAGGATAATGAGATTTTGAGTTGATGGTTTTAAGACTGTAGTTGCTTTTGTTTTATTTGATTGACGTTGCTGTTTTTCTCGTTTTTCTCCTGATTAATGAACTTTTTCGATGTTATGGTGCAACATATGCAGATCACGGATTTGCTAACTCAGGGGGAGTTGTGCCGTAAAACCATTTTTGGGTTGTTTTGTCCAGAAAGGCAAAAAGGGAGAGATTGAAAGGAATTTTATTCCTTGATATATTTTCCTTTTAAATTTATATATTTTCCTTGTTTAAGATCTTTAATGTTTTGACTTTCTAGAATTGAGAATAATCTCGATTTAATGATATGATCTAGTGTAGATTTATTTTTTATGATAATATCTTTAAGATATAATATCATAGTTTTTCTTAATGATATTTTGATATGATAATATCTTTAAGATATGATTTTATTTTCCTAATGAAATTGCTCTCTTAATCTTTAAAAAGGGACTTAGAAGAAAAAGAAGTATACATAGAGCGTAAAAAGGTTTTTTGGAGAGACAAGTGGTGCGCGAAGAGTTTTCGAGACCTGAGCAATCTCGTGCTGTTGTTTCAAGTGTTGCTGTGAAGTGCTGACAACATCTGAAGTCAACACCTAATCACTGTTTTGATTAGAGTGTTGAGTTTTGAAGTTTTTCTTTACTTCTCAGTTGATGCATCCTGTTTATAATTGGTCTTACGGTTTGTAAGAGTTTTAGGATGCAATTTGATATTCGCCTTATTAAGGGAGTTGTTTTATTCTTTCACTAGTATTGGTTTTTGTAAACTTACAAGTTTTCTAGTGAATTATTTTGCCCTGAGGCAACGCACAAGTATTTTATACTTGTGCAAGATTTATATCTCGTCCCTCATAATAGTATTATTTAAGTTATGTGTTAAAATATAATTTCCGCTGCAAGTTGTCGTGAGTGTTGCAACACCTACGCACAACACCTACATTCTGATACACTTAACTCTCACCCTCATCACATAAACACTGTGGAAACGAAACATTCACACCACACCACAATTTCGCCAATATTGGCATTTAGTTTTACAATAGGCGAGTTTTACAATACACTATATATAATATCATACATAATTTTTTTGAAGGATTTTGCTTTTTGTTTATCTCTTTAAATAAATTGTTTGAAGGATTCAAACCACTTATATCAACAACTTAATTTATAAAAATTTATTTTTTTATATAACTCGAGAAATATGATATAACCAACAGTTTAATAATTTACTCGTTTCAGTCATGATATAAATAATTGAAGTTGTATATAGTGTCATTTAAAAGTCATGATTAAGTGTGTAAACGAACTGAATCGAGCTAAATATGACGAAAATTTGAAGCATCTAATTAGTTCTATTCGAGTTCGATTCGAAGTTCGAAAATTTTAAAATTTTTTGTTCAAATTCGTTTAAAATCAAAGCTAAGTTTGAGTTTGACTTGAAAAATTCGAACAAGTTCGCAAACTATTCGAACTAATATACTCGAAAGACTAAAAATTTATTTATTTAATATATTAAATATTAAGACTCGCGAGCGGCTCGTGAATTATTGAACAAAATAATTTAAGCTCTAGTTTGGTTTGAAAAAAGTTCGAAGATATCGAATTTGCTTCGAACTCGATAAATTCGAATATAAATTAAATATTTTTCAATGAGCACGAAGAGCTCACAAAACAACCGGGAAATTGGACTTAACTCCCCAGTCGCCGTTTTTTTTTTGTGTTCAGTCCCTGGGTACTTTTTTAGTACCACATTTTCACATGAAGTGTACCACATTTCCACATGAAGTGTACCACAATTTGTATGACATAGTACTACAATTTTGTGGGTAGGGAGTGAACCCAAATAAATGTTTTGGTTGGGGATTTTTCACCAACTTCTCCCAAAACAACTAGGTTCGTTTATATAATTCTATTCTCGATTAAATTAATTGTGCGCAAATCTCAAAGTTGACAAACAATTTTAAAAAAAGTCAAAACCAAACAAAGCTGCGAATCACTTCATACTCTAGTGGGCATTCCACCAACCCATATCTACAGACACGTGTTCACTCATTATTGGCTTTCGATGGGAATGAGGATCCCGTTAACAGTCTATGTCAATTTCCATATTTACCCTCGACAGAATGATCTACATTTCCCATCTATTCTCAAAATTAAACAGTACTACAATTTTGCATGGATAATTTTCATTTATTTTTTGGAGATGGCCGATTGGGAACAATAGGTAAATAATAAGTAACGGACAATATTGAATTCAAAGATAATGTTTTTAAGTGCTTTTTCTGAGATAAATAAATAAATCTAACTTATTTTTTATTATAAATTTTGGATAATGTTTTTAACTAAAAAACGAACAATAAAAAATTTAACGAATAGTCTCTCCTATATATAAATATAAAATATAAATTTTTAAAAAAATTATAAAAACATCATAGTCAAAGAATTTTTTTCATTAATCCCATCTGGAAGGGATTCTTTCGATAATATGAGTTATTGAACTCAAATATCTATAAAAAAGATTTATCTACTGCATCTGGAATGCCTATTTTTTTTTATATATGATATTGAAGTAATATGAATTTTTTTCCTTGTAATTTTTCTGAAATAAAATATTTAATGCTTTCACTGAATTTTCAATGTTAAATTATATATATATATATATAATTCAACTTTATTGGTAGACCCAGATTAGGTAATTCCAATAAAAATTTGAGCAAAAATAATATTTAATTTAGGCATCTAAACTTCCGAGTACACAATAAATGCAGGTGATACCGCACTTTGCTAATTACAAGTACTACAAAAGCTGAGAGCCAAACAAACAGTACTGGACGCAGGGAAGCATTTCTTGACCGCTGAATTCTGCAATATTCGGGCGGATACATGGCGAATCTGAACGGAAAGACGTCGGATCTGAGGGCGGCGTTTCTGGGAGTGTACTCCGTGCTCAAATCCGAGCTTTTGAATGACCCTGCTTTTGAATGGACTGATGATTCTCGCCAATGGGTGGAGCGGGTCTGTTCTTAAATTTTTAATTCCATTTTCTTTTTTTTGTCTTCTGTTCATTTTGTTTGACACTGGAATGTGATGTGTGGTGTGCCGGAATTATCTCTTCGGAAGATATTATATATTTTTTTTGAAAAGAAGATCAAACATGGACTAACATATGTTATTGAATTATGGTGGATGGGTGGAAACCATTTCGATTTATTGGGATATTTTGATATTTTTGAGTTCTCTGACATTCAATTTCATGTTGCCGAAACTCTCAGATCGCGGATGGTGGTTGAATCATCGTATTGTCTTTTCACTTGATATGGCTATGGTTTCTGTTCAATCTTCAAAAACAAATTTTCGGAAAAATATCTCAAACATCACTGACACTTTTGAAAGTATCCATTTGGGGAAACTCTGGTAGCAACGAAATGGATTGAGATTGAGAAACTCCTAAAATACATAAATGCTCCTCCGGTATAGGAGAGTGGTGTCAGGGTGATGCGTGTGCTGGCACGACAGATGTGTGATGTGCCACGAGCGTGTTTAGATCACAGCTAATCTAAAACTGGAATTGGCTGTAACATACATCTATTGTTTTCAGATATTATTTAAAAGTGGGAAGGGCTATGGATTGTTAGGTGACGAAATTGCATCATAAATACCTTTCAACATAAAGTGCTCTTCTGGTTCCTTTAAAGTGAGCATAGAAGATGTTATTTTTTCTTGAATACGGGATGCTGATCTTTTTGTTAACATACTTTTGTCTATCTAAAGTTAAATCAACTAGAGGGCATCAATTAGTAATTAAAGTGATTGGTGTCATCTTTTATCAAGATTCTATCATATATTAAAGATTGAAAGAATAATCTAGTGCAATCGGCAAAAATTCCCTCTTTCAGGAAATGTCCGCTAAATATACGGAAGTGCTTTATTGCTATTTAAAAATTCCTCCTTTTCCCTTCTAATTTTGTCTCTAATTTGACATTTTAAGGCTTTTAATGGGATTCAATTGATTTTCTTCCTTCTTTGGTATCTTGGGCTAAAACAGTGGCTTTCTGCAGAAATCAAATTTCTTTTATTTTTCTTCTCCAACCTCCATACATCACACACATATATATTTATGTTTCTATTTCATAAAAGTGTATGCTTAACAATTTGAAATCGGATGTCGACCATATAATTTTTTTCCTTTAAATTAAGACAATTTTCATACAAATATTCTCGTCACAATATAAAAAAGAATGCTGATTTTGGCTGACTATTTTGGTTTTTGCAATGTTTGAGTAAGGCAGTTTACGACATCCAGTCCTTGTTTAATTGTAGAAGATGCTAAAAGTTTGTCATTTTTAAAATTAAATGCGATTATACACTTTCAATAATTGGGTTTTCAGTGGTTAGAGCATTGAGCGCTATCATTTCTTCCACCTGTTAATGTTTTTAAGCTGTACAATGAAGTGGGTCTAAATATTAGCAATGATAAAATGTTGACTAAGCTTGCATGCCATTTCCTACTTTACAGTTTGATGAGTGTTTCTGATGCGCCATTTAAATATCTGTGGCAGATGCTGGACTACAACGTGCCTGGAGGTCGGATGTGAATCATTTACTTCATTTCTAGAGCCGAGTTCCTGACCTGCATGTTTTCGCTCTAGTATTAAAAAAAATTAATTCATGTAAGATTCTTGAAACCAAAAGATTTTATTCTGAAGATTCAGGTGTTACTTGCAGGGAAGTTAAACAGAGGCCTGTCTGTTATTGATAGCTATAAGTTACTAAAAGAAGGCAGAGACCTAACAGAAGAAGAGGTTTTTCTTGCTAGCGCTCTGGGCTGGTGCATAGAATGGGTGAGTTATTCTACTTCTTATTCTAAGTACCACAAATGGATCCATCTTGTGCATTTTTCTGCACAAGAATCTGACTTATATGAGATATATTGTTCAGCTTCAAGCTTATTTTCTTGTCCTTGATGACATAATGGATAATTCTCACACGAGGCGTGGTCAACCATGCTGGTTTCGAGTCCCCAAGGTCGGGCTATATGTTAACTTTTTTTTTCTCTTTTACAACTACCATCCAAAGGATGTCTACTTAACCATTCACCTTGATTTAACCTTCTGCTTTAGGTTGGTCTGATTGCTTCTAATGATGGAACCATACTTCGGAACCATATCCCTAGAATTCTCAAAAAGCATTTCAGGGAAAAGCAGTACTACGTGGATTTGCTGGACTTGTTCAATGAGGTAAATTTACTTTTGAATTACTTGGATCTGGCTCGAAGGTATTACCATGTTACAACATGTCAACTTCATTTTGTCATGTTTTAGGTGGAGTTCCAAACTGCCTCAGGACAGATGATAGATTTGATCACAACTATCGAAGGGGAAAAGGATTTATCAAAATATTCATTGTCACTGTGAGTCTCTGTAGGGTTTTACAATAAGTAACTTGCAAAGTTATCCTTGTGTCAGATGCTAGATCTCATGATACGCCAAGTTACTGTATATAGTGTATACTCTAAGACTAAGGACTAATTATTTGTTTAGCCCTTTCATGAGCCTGAAGATTAAAAATAAATAGCAGCACTTTTCTGCAATACTAGTTTCTACTGGATGTTGCAACTGATAGATTCCAATTTCTACGTTCATGTGGTGACTCGATATTTTTCTGTTATTTATGGTCAGATTGATTTTTTGAAATTTGTGCAGTCATCGTCGCATTGTTCAGTACAAGACTGCTTACTACTCATTTTACCTCCCGGTAAGTTGGAAAAGTTGTCATAACTGTTACTCCATATGATTATCAAAATGCAGTTATTCAGCATTTGACCTGAACGGTACTGATTATTTCTCAGGTCGCATGTGCATTGCTCATGGCTGGTGAGAACCTAGACAACCACATAGACGTGAAGAATGTACTTATTGATATGGGAATTTATTTCCAAGTACAGGTATTATTTTCCGCATTTCTCTCTCTTGGATATTGATATGCATGTTAGAGATTATGTTTGTTAATTTAAAGTCTCAATGTAATGTGTTCATGCAACGGATCAGTTAATCATATTTTATCATTATTATTCTTGTGGTTTTTTCTCAGGATGATTATTTGGATTGTTTTGGTCATCCTGACACGATTGGGAAGGTAAAAATCTGAACATTGTTTGTTGGATTGGAACCTTTGTAATCTAAGGCTTCTTTTTTTAATAGTGTTTTCTTATTTGATTGTCATGCAAACATCAGATTGGAACGGATATTGATGATTTCAAGTGTTCTTGGCTAGTAGTCAAGGCCCTGGAGATTTGCAACGACGAGCAAAAGAAAATCCTATTCGTAAGAACATAGAATGAGATATCTCCACTTTTCTACTCCAGCTTTCAAAACAGAACTGTGTATGTTAACATATAGATTTACCGCTAGGAAAACTATGGCAATCCCGATCCTAGCAAGGTGGCGAAAATCAAAGCCTTGTACAATGACATTAATCTCCAAGGGGTATTCACAGAATTTGAAAGCAAGAGCTATGAGAAAATAACAAGCTCCATTGAAGCTCATCCGAGTAAAGCTGTGCAGGCTGTTCTGAAATCGTTCTTGGGGAAGATTTACAAGAGACAGAAGTAGGATGGATAGCTAATAACAATGGATTCTGAATCAAGAAATGAAGCAGGGGAAGTTTTGATTAGTCAGAAGAAATCCTATTTCATTTTTCGATATGTATTTGTAATTTATATTAGTGGAAGAAGGGGGTAACAAATTCCCCTATTTTGTTGTTTGTATTAGTTTCTTGTGGTTTTCACTACTTTTTCTATTGTAATTTGCAACTTCGAGGGTTAAAAATAAAAGGAGGTTTCCGAACCCATTTTTCTAACTATTCTCTCGTTTTTTTCTTTCTTTTTTTAAAATATCGGCTACTTAGATTAGTTTGATTCGGGTTCAATTATTTTATTCGGCTGCCAAACAAATCAAACTTTCTAGGTAGAATATTATATACAGGGATGACAAGTGTCACTACGATTCAGGTCTCACGAGGAATACCCAAAATGGAGACGAAGATCAAATATTTTTTCAAGTTCGGAGAATTTTTTAAAAATATATGGATACTATCAACATCCCGAACTCGTCTCGAAAATAATATTATTTTTAAAAATATTAATAATAATATTATCACTAATAAGAGATTTGTGAAAGAAAAAAAAGGTCTTTATTTTCTGTTTTTTTATCAAGTATTTCGAATCTTGAATTTTCATTTATATTTTTCAAATAAGAACCTTCATAGAGTGAACCTACTTTATAGCTTGCAAATACTAGCTTGGCTCATTATTGCCGAGATAATGGCCTACTTCTTCACATTCACCGTACAATGCATGCAGTTATTGATAGACAGAAGAATCATGGTATACACT
>NC_133311.1:20363065-20369955 GCF_012295235.1 Primulina huaijiensis | reverse complement strand
GCAAAATCTTTGCAGGTTGATTGAGCCCTTTTCAAGAGTTGAGATTGCACATATCGCAGATTTGATTGAGCTGCCATCTCACCACGTGGAAAAGAAACTATCTCAGATGATTCTGGACAAGAAATTTGCTGGAACTCTAGACCAAGGTGCTGGATGTCTAATCATATTCGACGATCCCAAAACCGATGCAATCTATCCCGCGACGCTTGAAACTATTTCAAGTATGGGAAAGGTTGTGGATAGCCTTTATATGAGGTCTGCTAAAATAATGACATGAGAATCGCATCGACGAACTTTAAATTTTCACAGTACCAATTTCTTTTGCGTCATTTCAAGTCAAAGACAAAACCGACTTATTTTTGAATTCCTTTCTGGCATCATCATCCTAATGTTTTACCTCTATATATGTATTGTTTGTGTACTGACTGGTCAATTCGCCATGTATCGGGACATATTGAGGTGTTGATCGCAAGTCAAACTTAACTATTCATTTTCTTTCTTTCGTGTGTGCGATGGCCTTGTGATAATTTATAGTTTGCATGTAGAATTATATTCATGACTTATTCATCAGTTTTGGGTATGGATTCAACAGCAAAAATGGAATCTATTGAAAAATATGAATACATGCCCCATTGCATGATTATGGTCTTCTATAAAAGCAGTACGAGATCAACCAATCAAATATTCCACTGACCATGTGCGGATGTGAGTTGGACTGATGAATTCGAGACATCCGACAATTTGATTGAAAATATTTTCTAACCAATTGCCGACGGATGAATTAAATTCTCATCAAAAACTGATCATGTCCTTGTTTGTGATTTTTATTTTTAATTGTTTTTTAAAAATCAAATGATAGATGAAACCTCCATCTTGCGAGAGTGAAGGCACAGCGAAAGTGGGAAAATAAACGTAGATAAAAGAAAATATTGATAAGAGAGCAACAGATCCATCGTATGCACCGTTCTCACTTCCCTTCATTCATGATCAAGATTCACGATCCCTTACATTTTGTATGATTAATATGTTAAAGGTAGGCCAAGTACCTATTTTCAACATTTTGGGAAATTAATCTTACTAAATCATCGTTTAAATCGATTTTAGTTGGTCAATTCACTCAATTGTAACCATTCAGATTGGTTTGGACCATGAAAATCTCCACTTAAACAAGAAAATGACACCATATTGTGCAGTTAAAATGCATATCAAGATAGACAAACGCAGCAGATATCAAATCCGTAAAAAATATGCTGACCAGTAAGCATAAGCGCTCGAGACATGCTATTTTATCGACTAACATAAGTAGGTAGTGGTGGTAATTTTCCTTCAAAAAACATTTTTAACATCATATTTATAGGACGGTACCGCAGAAGAATGAATCCTACAAGTGTTTTTGGAGAAAGTGCAATCTAACAAAACAAAGTGAAATAGATTAAGGAACATGAGAAAATTGGTCATCCAGCATCTTCAAATAATCGTCCCACTTGGGATCAAAGCATCCTTAATCACAGTGACAATGCCACTCTTGATGAAGTACCCATCTGTCTCTCTAGCTGCCTCTTGCACATTGTCACTGTTAATTATCTGTAAAATAATAGCCCATAACCATTAAGCACTATCTCAATGTTCGAAATTTAGCATCCTCTGATCAAAAGAATAAGATCCAAGAATGATATTCACTAGAAATAAGCATTCAAGATATCTACCTTGACATAGTCTCCAATGCGGGCATTTTTGTCGATTATTGCTCTCTTGATGTGAGATTCCCTGCCGATACCTATCGGCACACTACCTTTTGCTGCCAAGAGTCTTCTGTCTGCATCAGTCTGGTGCAGAGGAAAAAAGCGAGATTATCACCATGACTATGAAATAGTTGGAGATAGCATTTTCATAAGAGAATGCATGGTGCACTATGTTCAAGCACAGTAGAATTCAATGTGACAGCGAGAAAGTACAAGGGAATGTCTGGTTATGTAATGTATTTTCTGGGAAAAGTATTTCTCAAAAATGAATCGGTGAATATGAAGTTTGATCGGTCATGTTTTTGGGAGGAAACATCTACTACAAGTGTCAAGTCACGTCATGATGTGTTGACTATTTATTTATTTGAATATTATATGGCTATTTTAAAATATAATGTATCATGTCAAAAAGTTGAATATAAAATAATGATTGTATTGGAAAATGTCAAAATGAGTTGAAAATATCTTTCTAGGAAATACTTAAGAATGTAGATATATTTTTTTAGGTTTCTGCAAAACAAGAATATTTCAGGAAAGAAACAAACATTGCCTGAGCTTTTTTAGGTTTCTGCAAAACAAGAATATTTCAGGAAAGAAACAAACATTGCCTGAGCTTGTTTAATCTATTAATACCTCATAATAATCAGCTCCCATCAACAGGGTGTCTTCTATAATCGCACCCTCCGAGATGCATGATCTCAGACCAATCACAGAATGGTGAATCTTGCAATTCTGCGAAGATTACGAGCCAGTATTTAAGTTAAGCTCATTCTGCACTTAATCATCTTCCTTTGATTGTATGTAATGTAAATTCTTACCTTTATCACACAGCCCTCGCCAATGACACTGTCAGTAACATCAGCATTAAGCATTTTGGAAGGTGGCAAGTAGCGGGGTTGCGTGTATATCGGAGAAGAACGGTCATAAAAACTGCAGATGAAATAAAATGCAAATCTAGGTCAGTTGGTTCTGTGGAAGGATGATTTTTTTTATTCATTACAATAAGATGTTTCAGCAACTGACCTGAAATCTGGGACTGGCTTCTTGGTGATTCCTAAATTCGCATTGTAAAAAGCTTCAATAGTCCCAATGTCTTCCCAGTAACCATCAAATAAATAGGCTTGAACCTGAAACACAAGATTGAAACAGAAAGGAAGTGCTGATATATTAAATTATGACTTGCTCATGGATCAGAAAACATTGATTCTTTTAACTATGACTTACCCTCATGCCAACAGAAGTAGCACCTGGAATAACCTCACTTCCAAAATCATTGGCTCCAGGGAACGTCTCACGCAATAAATTCAACATTGCATCCTTACTGAAAACATAGATACCCATACTCGCAATGAAAGGCATTTCCTTCGCTCTTTTGTCATCAAGTCCTAAAATTGTGGTGTCAACCTAGAAAAATCTCAAAGACAGATGAATAAAAGGGCCAGTCATTTAGATCTTCAATAAATGCTATAAGAGACAATATAAGAAATATGATGGTTGTTCTTATTTATACCTTCATGGCCTTCAGTTGTTCTCCCTTCGGCTTCTCGGCAAATTCTATTATCCTTCCTTCTTCATCAATTTTCATTAGACCAAATGCAGTAGCGCGTTGTTCATCCATTGGCAGTGCAGCAACTGTAATATCAGCATCAGTTTCTCTGTGGGCTTGGATGAATCTCTCATAATCCATACGATACAAGTGATCTCCAGCAAGAATCAAGAATTCGAGAACGTCGTGTTCTTCAAAAAGCCACAGATATTGCCTTATAGCATCAGCAGTGCCCTAAAATATCCGTAGCAAATAAATCAATAAGAATTTGACATTTTAAATCTTCTCAAGCGTATTCCATTTGACTTGGAGTCTTCAGAGAAAAGAAGATTTTCGAAGGAGTAATCAAGGTTATTGACAAATTTGTATGCAAATTACATCAAGTTTTAGACACATAGCCCGCTAACAAGATTGCATGGTAAGCACATGTTTTCCCATTGTTCTTACCTGGAACCAGTTAGGATTTTCGGGGCTCTGCTGGGCAGCAAGAACTTCAACAAACCCTTCATTCTTATAACCACCCATATTACTTGCATATGCCCGTGATAAGTGGCGATTAAGGGATGCAGAATTGAATTGGGTGAGGACATAGATCTTTGATATATTGCTGTTCATACAATTACTAACAGGAATATCAATCAAGCGATAGTTTGCACCCAAAGGGACAGCTGGTTTCGCTCTTTTCTTGGTAAGAGGATAAAGTCGAGTCCCTGCTCCACCTCCAAGAATAATTCCCAGAACACTCTGCACAAGCAAACGTCAAGAAAAATTTATTTGTTTGGTGACATGCTAAATCACAAACTCATGTATTAGATCATTAGTTGGAGAACTGGAATTATTGTACTATCTTCCACCAAAGAAGTGCAGGCGGAATCTAGAGGTATTTTTAGATGAACTGAAAACTTTACAGAATCCAAAGCTACATAAGCAAAAAACTATGGAGCGCTTAAACCACCATAATTTTGCAATGTTTCGTTTTTTATGATAAAAGTTTACAGATACTCAGCTTTTCGCCACTCAAGTTAAGATGATATCCAAGTCCTACCTTCATCCAATCATACGGGGAACAAACATACAAGTTACATCCTCTACCATATGCTTAGATTGTCACTAAAAGTTTAAAACAATAATCTAAAATCTTAAGGTAGCTGACAGAAGAAGTTACAATGTGATGATTAATTTGAGTCGAAGGCATGTAATTAATGTGCATTCAGAAACATAGATAATGATGAATAGCTAAACAACAGGTAAAACATTTCAAGAATTTTGTAAAGATCCTTCCTTTTAGTTCTTAATGCTCGTTCTTAGAAATGAGATTCTCCATGTTCCAACCTAATACGACTTGATCTCCATTTGACTAGAGACAATTTTAAATAAAAAATACAGCGAGTTTTAGTAACACTCGGTGTATACACACCTATCGTAAGAATCCAATATACAACAACTTCCAGACAAAGAATGAATCCCTCATAATGCATTCGATTGAATTACAACAAAGTTCAGTTACAACTTTATTCACTTTGAATGATGCATTTCTCTCTAATCAAGAGGCACACCATCATGCATTTTTTAGAACACCAGTTCAATCTATGTGTATCCTTGTAAAAATAAATTTATACAAAATAACTTCAAGAGACAACAAAAAAATATCGGGAAAACGCCAGCCAAAACTGAATGAAGAATAATTTCAACAAAATAAAAGAGAAAACATCACGTCTCTTGAGTCAAGATACACACCACCATGCTACTTAAGAACAACCCAAAACTTACACATCACTCATTCTAAGAATCAATCAAAATATAACAATTTCAAGACCCAAAAAAATGAATCCCAGATCAGCCAAAGTATGGGAATTGATACCCCTGTAAGAGCCCGGGTCATGATATCAGATGGATTCCTAAATCAGGGTCAATCTGCAGGATGGATTCTTCTGAAGCCGGCAGGTGCAAGCCCGGGCTCTACTCCTCGGACAACCAGACGCCCGGGCTCTTATATAAGCCCCCGGTAGGCATTCTAACCGGGACACCTCGATATGAACACCGCACTCGAGTACACTAGCAGAATTGGATGTGGGCGATCGTCCTATCTCTGACACTAACCCAAGTGGTTGACAAAGTCAGACAGGCGGGATGTGACTAGTGTATGATTTGACATATCAGAATATAGCCGTCCTACTATAATTAGTAGGTAGCACGAAGAACGAGGTCATCATTACTTCTCCTACTATAAATACCAGGTTCTCCCTTTACATTTAGATTCATTCATTTTATTGTCTGCACTCTTACACCAATATCACGACCATCACTTGGTTACATTGGTCTTTTGTTGAGTCATTCACTGACTTAAGCATCGGAGTGGCCACGCCGGACACCCCTCCGGCGCCCATTCACGAGTTTCTTTCCTTGTGTGCAGGTTACAGCTGGAGCCATATTACAGAGATATATCTTCATCACAGATATACTCTCCCTTGCTCTTATTTCCTTCATTATCTTGATAACAGATCCGGCGGAGCACCGGACCCGGCTCGTCTATTTCACCCGGATCGCATCATTGGCGCCGTCTGTGGGAATTTGAGCTCAAGACGTAGATATGGTTTCCATTCAAAAATAAGCTCAACTATGCTTGGCAAACATACAAGTCCGACCAGCTCGGCACTCAGATCTTATCTGTGGATTTCATATGGGCTCAAAGCTCAGCAGCTATCCCGGATTGGCATGAAGGGCATTTGCTATGCACTCAGTAGCATACAGCTATATTAGTCACCTAATTTAGCTCAACCAGAGAAGTTTCACTCTATTAAAAATGAATTCGGATTCAGTATTTCCAGGTTAGTGATTTGGTTTTAAATAAAACTAAGACAACAGGAGAACAAAAATCTTTTAAAGTCCGGGAGGCACGAGGCCCCGGCACATTATCTTAAGTCCGGGTGATATGAGGCCCCGGCACCTTCTTGTAAGTCCGGGAGACACGAGGCCCCGACATCATTATCTTAAGTCCAGGAGACACGAGGCCCCGGCACATTATCTTAAGTCCGGGAGACACGAGGCCCCGGCACATTATCTTAAGTCCAGGGCTCCGCATCTCGACCACTCCAAGACCCAGGGCTCCGTACCCTGGCTCGGGGCTCCGCACCTCGACCACTCCAAGACCCAGGGCTCCGTACCCTAGCTGCTCATTAAGTCCAGGAACCCGTACCCTGGCCCGGGGACCCGTATCTCGGTCATCTATTAAGTCCAGGGCTCCGCACCTCGACCACTCCAAGACCCAGGGCTCCGTACTCTGGCTGCTCATTAAGTCCAGGGACCCGTACCTCGGTCATCTATTAAGTCCAGGGCTCCGTACCCTGGCTCGGGGCTCCGCACCTCGACCACTCCAAGACCCAGGGCTCCGTACCCTAGCTGCTCATTAAGTCCAGGAACCCGTACCCTGGCCCGGGGACCCGTATCTCGGTCATCTATTAAGTCCAGGGCTCCGCACCTCGACCACTCCAAGACCCAGGGCTCCGTACTCTGGCTGCTCATTAAGTCCAGGGACCCGTACCTCGGTCATCTATTAAGTCCAGGGCTCCGTACCCTGGCTCGGGGCTCCGCACCTCGACCAC
>NC_133311.1:20350103-20362376 GCF_012295235.1 Primulina huaijiensis | reverse complement strand
ACATCTTATCTCAAGTCCATGAGACACGAGACTCCGGCTCCTCATCCCATCTCTGGGAGACATGAAGCCCCCGATGCTTTTATAAAACCAGATTGATCATCTCTTTGGGAATCCAAGCATGACTAATCGGGACAGCGAGTATGACTCTAGCCCGACTATTTAAGGGATGTGTGATGATACCCCTGTAAGGGCCCGGGTCATGATATCAGATGGATTCCCAAATCAGGGTCAATCTGCAGGATGGATTCTTCTGAAGCCGGGCAGGTGCAAGCCCGGGCTCTACTCCCCGGGCAACCAGACGCCCGGGCTCTTATATAAGCCCCCGGTAGGCATTCTAACCGGGCCACCTCGATATGAGCACCGCACTCGAGTACACTAGCAGAATTGGATGTGGGCGATCGTCCTATCTCTGACACTAATCCAAGTGGTTGACAAAGTCAGACAGGCGGGATGTGACTAGTGTATGATTTGACATATCAGAATGTAGCCGTCCTACTATAATTAGTAGGTAGCACGAAGAACGAGGTCATCATTACTTCTCCTACTATAAATACCAGGTTATCCCTTTACATTTAGATTCATTCATTTTATTGTCTACACTCTTACACCAATATCACGACCATCACTTGGTTACATTGGTCTTTTGTTGAGTCATTCACTGACTTAAGCATGGGAGTGGCCACGCCGGACACCCCTCCGGTGCCCATTCACGAGTTTCTTTACTTGTGTGCAGGTTACAGCTGGAGCCATATTACAGAGATATATCTTCATCAGAGATATACTCTCTCTTGCTCTTATTTCCTTCATTATCTTGATAACAGATCCGGCGGAGCACCGGACCCGGCTCGTCCATTTCACCCGGATCGCATCAGGAATGAAATTGCAACAAAGCTCAATAAAAGCAACAAAATTCCAACCATAAGCCACAACTTGAGAAAATCAAGGAAAACACAAATCAGCAAATGAGAAAGCATACATACAGAACTAGCATCAGGATCAAGACAAGTCTGGGAAGAGCTAGAATCAGAAACAGCTTTTGGAGAAACCACACGGGTAACCGGCATTCTTCTCCTTCCATTAACTCTACTGCTTTTTCTACAATTCACGCTAACAGGACCCCCAAACAGATGTGATTTGAATGCACTAAAACCGGGCATAAACTGCAACTTTCCCTGTCCATTCAAATCAAAGGATGATGATACTGAAAACCCACAATTTTTCTGGAATCCGATGGGCGACGACGATGCCACAGCCGCCATTTTTGCACTCTGCCACCTACAGACCAAAGTACACTCGAACTCCGCAGTATAATACTAGATTAATAATTAATAACAATAATGGGGACTTGGGAGTGTGTGTTGAGAGATGGATTCAATGGAATCGAGACGATTTGATAAGGACTTGGAAATTTAGGATGATGTATGCCACTTATATTATTTAAATTTAAAATTAAATTTAGTTTTGTTATTTTATTTGGAGTTCTCTTTTCTGGAAGGATATTGTCGGTGAATCAGCTCCGGCAAGATCTTGGAATATGCCTACTTCACTATTTTTTAATTGTAATTAAAAATTTTAATTACACAGATAAACAACATATCAGTTCTCAACAACAAGCTCTTGAGACATACAACATTGCGTATGTAACATAATATACGGATATTATATATGATTTTAATGTACTATATTTATATATCTGAAGTATTTCGAACATTATATTCTTGTCACAATTTATTTAACATTAAATAATCAAAATATTAAAGTCATTAATGAAAAATAAGTATTCATTTATGCAATTAACCAAATATATTGCATTATATGGTATTGTAGGCAAGTCCAATATTTTATGGCAAAAATTTGTGTAAGTCGGTCTCACGGGTCGTATTTTGTGAGACGGATCTCTTATTTAGATCATCCATGATAAAATATTACTCTTTATGCTAAGAGTATTAATTTTTATTGTGAATATCGATAGGGTTGACTCGTCTCACAGATAAAGATTCGTGAGACCATCTCACAAAAGATCTAAATGTATTTTATCATGATCTCAAGCGGTTATTTTAAGTTGATGAGCTATTACAATATGTAAAAGTCTGGGTGTACATTTTAGGTTACATTTATCCCTGAATTCAATTATAGTTTTCTGTTACCTTTCAAAACGAAAATTATCATCGTGGTGTAACTTAAAATGTACATCTAGCATGACACATTATAATTTAGTAAAGAAATATAGATACCTATTATAATATAAATTATGAAAAAAAAATACACACATTATATGTATTGTGTACAGTTTAATATTACATAATTAACATGCATTGGTGTCTAATGTTACATGGCTGATTGTGTTATAAATCTGGTTTGTGTATAATAATTTTTATGTTTGATTCGAATTTTAAAAATAAAATATCGATGTGATCAAATTTTTTTACTAAAGGAGTTATTTTCAAAACTACATATATATAAAATGTAGACAAAAATACAATAGTTAGTAATAAAAATTATTTAAAATATTTGTAACTTGACAAATTATAGAGCTAAACTAGTCTAAATAATAATTTAAATAGTATTCATCTTATCATTTTGGCGACAAAAGTATGAAATAAATTTATTTAATCGATATATTATATTAATTTTCTTAACTACTTCAGGTAAGAATTTATGATTTTGTGGTTTTTGTAACACAACCATTCCATTAATTTTTTTTCCTTGTGATATATCGAAAATAAGTTTTCGTTCACTTCAATTTAGAAAACCTTATTATTTTGGGCCTATGAATACAATATAAAATCTGAATAAATATTAATGGGCTGAGATGTCCATTTTTGGGACTCATCAGATCCAGCCCCGGTAATAGCATTAGTTAATCAAAATCTAATAAGATTTGTAATTTTTTTTTTAAATCTATGTCGTATGTATTCTATGTAGGAGGTATTACCGCAAGCATTGCGTGTGAATAAATAATTATAAAATAAATAAATAAAATACATCATGGTTGGGAATTTTATTATTATTTTTACTATTTTTATGATACATAAATATATGAAATAAATACTTTGAAGAATCAATAAGAGGTAAAATATCATTAAAGGGTGTCCGGATTTGTGAAATTGTGCACACTTGATTATTGTTTATGAATTCAATTTCTCATGCCAGCAAATTTTTCAGACGAGTCTGTTCTAATGCGATTTATATACACACACACGAGAAAATCGATTCAATTTGGGGGACTTTGTTGAGAAGTTAAATAAATAGTTTATGAATTTCACCGCATCGCCCTTTATCATGCTCTTTCAAAGAATATCATGTTTTTTTTTTTACGAATAATATTGATGGTAAAATATGTAATTTAATTTTGTTCCTCTTTTATATTATATATATACTGATATCATTAAATATCTATCCATTCAAAGTTTATAAATCAAGTAAGAAACAAATAAATTAAGTAAGAAACAAAGAAAACACATCGAAATGGAGTATTAAAGTATGAAAAGAAAGCCAAAAATTTCGTAGCATCAAAAAATTGTTGGAGATTCCTTCTGCACGTGTCAGCATATATCCATTTTTTTTTCTAATTATAATGAATTTTTAGACGTGCTTTGCGGGGCATGGTGGCGATGGTACCTTAGACAAGTGTGTGTCGAATTAAATGACATGTCAAAAAAATGTATGTATCTAACATTTTATTATAAATAGATAAAATAAATATAAATTCATTCATTTAAGAAACATAAATTGAATTTTTATCGTCCATTTGTATGTATAAAATAAAAAGTTAATAACCAATAAAGCCTGCAAATTGTCTTTTAAGTGTTTCTAATTTGATAGAATAGACTAGTGATGAACGGATTCAAGTATTTTACCAACATTTTTTTTTTTGGAGGAATTTGTCGTTGAGTGGTTCATAGATTATATTGTTAACTTGAGAGTTTACCAAATATGTATTTTATCGTCATAAATAACAAATAAAAGATGTTATTACAATAACCGAAAAGGTAAATGGACATCGATGCTAGCTGTCTTTGTTTTCATGAATTTGGACTGAATTTTGATTTTTATTCAGCTGTAATTAAGAGCAACATGTGTTAATTTTACATCACTTTTTGTTTTGAAAGTTGAATTAGTGCTGTCCTTTTTTTAATGTTACCTTATCGGTGTCAAGAAAGCATGAAAGAACGGTGAGTATCCAAATTTGATGGCATCCTTAATTATGTTTCGACAAGTTCTCTTAAATGATTGGAAGCATATAAATCTGGAAGATTTTTTTAGGGTAGTGAAGCAGCGTAGGAGCGATTTAAATGAAAAAAAAGAATTACATTTTTATGTATTATTATTTTTAGAATTTTTTTTGTTAATTTAGCACGAAATTGAGTCTTTCAGAGGTTGAATTTTGTATCAAGATTTGCTAACCAGTGCTCTCTTTTACATGTCTCATGATAATATGTTACAAATGTTTCAAGAATATATCTTTCTTAAATTTATAACATAACAGTGCCGCATGCTAAGAATGTATGCTAGATCCCATAATCGTATGAACATTTGGAAAAGCCATCAGCCATCACCAGCTTGGCTTGCTAGACTAATATGATTATAAACAATTACAAAGTCCATTAGTTTTTTTTTTCTCTTTTTGGTGAAATGTGTACAAATACTTCAAAATTTTCTATCATGAAGCACATAAAACTCCGTACTTGTTATAAACGACTACTTCGATGACTGTTCTTCCAGTAAAAAAAATTTCTAAACACGGATACATAAAACTTTGTCATTAAAAATCATATAGTTGGAACTTGTGATTTTGAAGAGCCAAAACACCTTTGATGACCTTTTACTCAGTGAGTGTAAGGAGTCTTGTTGATTTTGAACTAATTAGTCTGTGTGATATCTTCATCAATATGTGAGATGGAAAATATCAACTTAGTCCAATGTGAAAGAAACATATAAAACAAATCACATTGTTTGCAATGTGACAATTGCAACAAAGATTAATAAAAACAAAGTGGTGTTCCACAAGGTCCAAAATAAACCTGTCTCATGCTCACAACGGGCACCTGCGGGAATATACTGCAGAAGATTCTGAGGCAGGTCAATGTCCAATCATTTGTCATCTTCTATCCATTTTGGCACCAGTCGGGCAGCGGGCAGCCAGCTGACCGCTCGAAGCTTTAATTGTATCAGGGAAAAATATGACAACTGTCCAAAACTATAGTGGTAATAATCGACTGGTTGAACTTCTACGGGACACACTATTGGTCCACGAACATCGACTGGTTGAACTTCTACGGGACACACTATTGGTCCACGAACACCAGTCCCATGAAGCTCTTTTAATTAATAATTTTTAATTATAAATACTTCTTCATAAACACATAATATTTAATATAATAATATTTAAGATGTAATAGTGAACTATATACGATTTCTAAAAAATCATATAAAAGCGTTTCATTTGTTAATTTTGTAAGAGAAATCTATTATTCGATTCGACACGTGAAAAAATACTATTTTTTATATATGGCATATTTTCTTTCAATGTAAGTACGGACCAGATAAATTAGTTTTACGGACCGTCTCAAATATTATAAATTTAATCATGTCTCTAATAAAATAATATTTCTCAAACGTTTTCTTATAGACATATATGAGATAATTAATAATATGTGAGATGAAATAAATATAAATTAAAGATAATGTTACATAAGAGAGAAATAGATAACTCAGTTAGATGGATCACATAAGATATATTAAATAGAAAAATAAATTGAAACAATTATTTGTAATAATAAATATTTTTGGCTATGGATTACCCAAATAAGAGAACCGTATCACAAAAATGACTAGTGAGACCGTCTCATAAATTGTTTTGTGTATTTAATATACATCAAGCATCGGCAAGATACGTTTACATATAATCATTTTTTTTTAAGAGTAAAATCATTATCATTAAATATTCATCAAAACTTGATATACAAAGTTGGCGATAAACAACGAAATTGCATGTAAAAAAATGTCTACAATTTTGTAAACTATGTCGAGCCAGTTTATTTGTCACTTGCTTTGCATCTTTGTTCAGTTTTGGATATAAATTGTATATACTCTAAAGCATATAGAGCCTGCAGAACGGATCTTGTTCAATTATGTCTTGGACTACGTGGGTTTCATCTTGTCTCTGTTATTAACTCGGACCATCCCGATCGAGTTGATGGCCGTCTTAATTAAACCCTTCCTTAATTGCAATCAATTTTATAGTATGAGAAGACTGAACTCCTTGAATAATTCATCCCTCCGAAAATATCATATGGTCACTGGTGTCGCGTCACACGATCCCCCACCCAAAGTGGCTCGATGATTTAATCATTGTTGCGTGTACCATTCACTTTAAAGACTCCAGTAGGTGGTGTTTGTCAATAGGGTTGTGAACTGGGTTGTAGTCTATATTATACAAGTGTTGGCAATAAGATGTGGTAGTGTTCCTCAGTTCTTCGAGCTCTGAGAAAATATCATCTCAATCTTTAAACTTTATCTGAAAAACCGTTTGATTTCGTTCAACCCATTAACTCCAACAAATCAACACAAAAGTTTCAAGATCATTTCCATGACCATTATCAATTATCTAATGAAATAAGTCTCCAAACCCTCGTATTTGAAAGCCAATAAATCGTGGCCATAATAATTCTAACATTCTCCAAACTTTCCGAGCAAAGCAACAATACAGAAAGTGTTTACAATCATGGACCGTAACAGGTGACAGAAGGCCATTAGTAATAAAAATATACTCGTGGTGTCGTCCTCCTGCCGAAAACATCTTATTCTTACACACTTTTTCTTTGATACCATCGAAAATCATTTGTTTATTTTTGCCAGTAAACACTGAAAGTCACAAATATGCCTTGTAGGACTCATTTCGTTGCATATTTAAGGTATATGTAAGACTTGATCCTATACAATAATTTTATTTGGTATGAAAAGTAATAGATGATCAAAAAGGTGATAAGGATAAACTTGTAAAAATTTATTTAAATTGCATTTGTACGGAGTCAGTTTATTTTTATTGTTGAATAAGTTAAATTCTCAAATTCACCTTCTACTTATTTAAATTATAGTTTATACAATCCCAATAGATTTCAAATGATCCCAATATTTTATGGATTTCAAATTCACCCGTGATTAATATAATTATAGTGTAAATAAATAAATATTAGTTTTGACAGTTTGTCTTTTAGCCCTTTATTACCTTGCCAAGAACAACTATGCCATTTCGAGGGCGATACAGTAAATTCATGATAACTCAAAGAACAATCTTAACCGTTGATTCAATTTATAAATAATTTGAAGCATCATCATCATTGTATTATATTGTGGTATATATAGTAGGTAAAAGATTCGGTCACCACAACTTACTCATATAAATTTTGAAACAACTTTTAATCCCAAATTTCGAAGACTTGAATAACTCTGCTTCTAGCTCACTACAACTGTTTGGATATATTATTATATACCCTCCAAATAAGGTTGAATTAGCCTGTAATTAAGTTTTAGTTCTTCTTTGATGTGTTTCTGAAGGAATCTGGGTTGCAAATTGCTGTGAATTCAGTTGTGTAACTCGAATCTGTTGTCCCTGAAAGCGTTTCGAAGTTCCGAGGATCAGGAGATCTGGGTATGGAAGTTTTCTTTACATTTCGCATATTGTTTTTGTTACTCTTCCTATCGTTTGAATTTGCATTCACCCATCGCTTTCATGAACTCTATGTTTTCTTGGTTTTGGAGTTTGGTCAACTATGTCAGTTAGGCATTTCATGTTGGAGCTTCTGATCGCCTCGAGATCTGAAATGGGAGACATCAGGCTGTATATGAGCTGATTCTCATAATGACCCTTAATTTTGTTTTTGTTTTTTTTTTTCCCTTTTACATGTAGCGGAACTTTCTCACCGTTGCATTCCATGGACTTTGGGTTTTCTTGTTGATTTGATATTATGCAGGAGCGCCACATTATTATGGCGTGAAATAATTCAAATGATGTTCACACACACTATTTTTGATGTTGGATTTATTTCTGTTTAGAACCAGATGAGCAATTTCCCCCAAGTTGTTCTTCCTCATATAGTGGTTTCTTTGTGCTGTATAGGTTCGATAAACCTGTTGAAAATTTTCACTTCACCTAGGTTTCACTTAGATTCTTTCAAGGTCCATCATTGTTTTTGTGATTGTGAAGATTTAATTGTATGCCATTGCTTCATAATTGCGTGAGTAGTTACCTTTTCATCATAACAATGATCGCAGTCTAAGATCTGTAACTTCTTATCAAGTTAAAGTCGAACATAGTATTTACAACTGTAGATAAATAATGCTACAAGAATACAAGTTTGTTTAATTGGTTATACATATTGAATGATAACCAGCTTTTTTCATTTATCGCTCGAGGGAAATCTAGTGCACATTGCTGCCCTGTCCTATGTCTCCCATTATTGGTCCACCCTTGTGTAGAAGAAAATTTAAATAAATGGATTAGAAGGATATCATAAGCAAACTATTCGTAATATGTTATTGCGGAAATCTAGTGCCCATTTTTACGCCTGATGCCCTCCCCTGCCCCCACACTATGTCATCCGTCACATGGAAGAAATGAAGTAAGTGGATTAGCACAATGTTTATCGCTCCTGTGTCCTCCATAGTCAATTTTCCCTAATAAGAAAGAAGTTGATGGATTTGAAAAGAGCTTAAAGTTGATAACCAAATGAGTCTTGATTCGTGTTTTTACACTGCTCGTTCTTTTGTTGCTTAATATTTTACCACATCATTAAGGATCATGAACATGTTTCTTTATTCTAGCAATGTTGGGCCTGATAGTATTGATGTTTGTGATATTTGCTGCCTGCCATAGATCGATGAAATATGCTTCAACACAAAGGTGTTCCTAGCTCAAGCTTAGTTCACAATATTCCAATTGTCCAAAGCCAATCATTAGACTGTGATTCCAGAGCAATGGATTGTATTAGCGGAGGCAACAAAGCAAGTCTTGCGTCTAAGCAGCGGCTTCGTTGGACACACGAGCTTCATGATCGATTTGTTGATGCTGTAGCCCAACTTGGTGGTCCAGACCGTGAGTTATTTTCATCTTCGATCTTCTAACACAAACACTTATTTTCATCTTCAATCTTCTAACACGAATGCAAATGAAAGGTTTATGTATGTCCAAGAGAGCTGTGTTTTTTGTTAAGAGAATGTGTTCTTCTTCAGTTTTTATGTCACGGTCCATCAGGAGAGATATAGTGCATCTTTGTTAAAATCGAAAGATATAAGAATGGTGTTAGTCATTGCTTAAATGAAAAGTGGAAGGAACTTATTTTGGATCTAATGTGCAAGCAACAATCCATCAACTAGGTTTTGGTTGTTCTCAATCTATTTAGATGATCATGTCAATGTTGTTTGAAGAAATTACTTTTGCTAGGTTTCCCGGTTTTCCTCACACTCTTGCCAAGTGTCGGCCAAAATTTTGAATAGATAAAGATTTATATCCAAGTATTGCTTTATTTTTGTGCCTTTTAAAGTAACATGTGCTGCAATCATCATTCACTTTGTCATTAAAATAAAAGTCCCTTATACTTTTAATTTCCTTGACGATTCAGGTGCTACTCCAAAAGGTGTTCTTAGAGTTATGGGAGTTCAAGGTCTGACAATTTACCATGTAAAAAGCCACTTACAGGTATACATTTTGTGAAATTCGCTTCAGTGTGTTATCTGTGTTTCCTGCTGCTAGGCATCTTCCGCTAATTTCGCTGTTGCAAACAGAAATATCGGCTTGCCAAGTATCTTCCAGATTCTTCATCCGATGGTATGTTGTCAACTTGTATTGTTTTTTTATCTGGTCAGTTATCATGTACTGAATTATAAGGTGGTTTTACTGTAAAATCTCCTTTCCAATCAGCTCACCCATACATATATATTCATTATTTATGTTTTAAGGGAAAAAACTTGAAAAGAAAGAAGGGGACGTGCTATCCAGCTTGGATAGTTCATCGTAAGTTGAATCATCTCACTCATTTTGTTTCAAATTTTACTCTGGATCATTTTATGGATGTGCATGACTTCCTACAACTTCTTGGGCCAAATCAGTGAGCAATTATTTGAGTAACATCCCTTTTTCTGTCCTGCTGGTTCATGTGTAATGTATTCTTTCTGATTCTCTCTTCCAATAAGGAATATGGTATCGTCTTACTAAATGATCCATTTGATACCAGCTAGAATATGTTTATTTTTTTCTAGTGGGATGCAAATAACTGAAGCACTCAAGCTGCAGATGGAGGTTCAAAAGCGGCTTCAGGAGCAATTAGAGGTATTACAGTGCTGAACTATGTGGGAGATCCGTTGTATGACTGATCTTGCTCAAGTGTGATGCATTTTTTGTCCTTCTATACGGCATAAAATTACAAGTATTCTGTTTTAACTCCTGGAATTGCATTGGTATTGAACAACACAGAAACTCAGTAAACCTTGAGAAATTTATGCTCAGAAGACGCATAAATCAATTCAGTCTGACATTTAACAATTATTCATTCCGAAAAGGTTATTATCATATTCAGTTATTCAAATATGTCATTTGCAACTCAATCATGTCACCAATTTTGTCCGAGTGGCTAGTGTGCTTTCCAGATTCCTGAAATGAAATGAGATATCTTGCTTATTTTCAACACTTATTTTTTCACCCTCAGAAAGGATTAAGACGACATTCTCCTACACAACTTTGTGTATTTTGTTTCCCGTTAAGGTGAACTGTCATGATATTAAAATTAGATTTCTTGCATCATATTGTTGCTAAAATCATATCCTCACTTTACATTAACAAATAATTTCACAGGTGCAACGACAGCTGCAGCTGCGGATAGAAGCCCAAGGAAAGTACTTAAAGAAGATAATTGAAGAGCAACAGCGCATCAGTGGTGTTATATTGGAAGTACCTGGCTCTGGGGACAATTACCCCGAATCAGATTCTAAAACTGACCCAACTACTCCTGGTCTGACATGTGAGTCACCATTCCCAGACAAGCCTGCCAAAGAACACGATACGTCCAAGATCCTTTCTCGTGATGAATCATTCTCTCATCACGAGCCTCTAACTCCAGATTCTGGTGGTTGTCAGTTGACTTCACTGGTTGAATGCCCTGGTGAGATGCCGAGAAAAAAAATTTGAATGAGAACTGCTGTAGCGTACACCAAAGCTGCGGAGCAATTTACTTTACCAGTTTGACACTGGAGTCGGGCTTGAGACATTGTACCAGCCAGCCATATTAATTCACTTTTCTCAATTAAAGTTTGATCACTCTGCAGTTAACAACATGTGACTTGTTTGGCTTCGTTTACTTGTTTCCCTTGTTTGTGTAGTTTTCTGATGAACATTTGGTTCAAATAACCTTATTTGTATTTAGATGTTAAAAAATGTTAGGTTTAGAACCGAAGTATAGGAGTCAGGATCTGTTTTAAATTTTCATTTCCGAGTGTTGTAGCCTTCACATTCCTGTATTCTCTTAGATTTATACTTTGGTGGCTTTGACATATGCACCGAAAAAACGAGACCAAATTGAGTGTAAACGCATATGAGGAGATGATCAAGCGTGAGTGTGTATTATATACACGCAGGTTATTTCATAGTCTAAGGTTCCGTTTGGTGATACGTAAATGATTAGTAATTAGAGTGATTAAAAAATGAGATATATGAATTAATAGTATGGTGTGATAAATAACATGGTGTTTGGTATGATTTTAAAATGATGGATTAATTATGTAAATTTTATTGTAATGATTAAAATGTCCCAAGTGCTAATTATATATATATTCTTAAAATAATTGGATAGATAATTAAATATTTGTAATTATAATTTACATTTATTAAAATTAATTTAAATATATTTATTAGAAATAAATATGTGAATATGCATTTACTTTAATAATTAAAATAGCAATAATATTTTGAATGTTTATGTCAAATAAAGTTTAGTAATAATTACAATATTATTGTTTTTTTAAAATAATTATAAATATTTTTAAAATAATTGGATAGATAATTAAATATTTATATTTATTAAAATTAATTTAAATATATTTATTAGAAATAAATATGTGAATATTTATTTACTTTAATAATTAAAATAACAATAATATTTTGAATGTTAATGTTAAATAAAATTTAGTAATAATTATAATATTATTGTTTTTTTTAAATAATTATAAATATTCTTAACATAATTTAATAGATAATTAAATATTTGTAATTATAATTTA
>NC_133311.1:20288949-20345075 GCF_012295235.1 Primulina huaijiensis | reverse complement strand
ATATATAAAGTTTTTGTCATATTTGGAAAATTTCCAAAAAAAACAATATTCTACAAAAATAAATATTGATCAACATTAATGCATTCATCTAACACATTAAATATTTGAAAACAAATATGAAATAAAATATGCAATTAAATAAGAATTCATTTAAGTTTTTTTTAAAAATTCAAATATGAGTATAATGTTTTTTGAAAATATAAGCTACATTTGAGTATTTGCATTAGTTATATAATTTTACTTAATTTTGGTTATGATTTTGAGTTTTGTATTATTTTTATAATTTCATATATTTAGTTTTCATTGTTCTCTAACTAACATATTAAATAATATATAAATTTTTTATATAATATATGTATTTTTTAACTTTTTAAAGGAGTTATCATAAATTTTTTATATATTGATTGTCTACAAATTGGTATTATTATTATTGCTATTATTATCTTAATTATAATCTTAATACAAATATTTTAAACATGTTTTCAAAAATAATTTAATTTTTTAATTAAAGTTTATTTATCTAATAAATGACAAAAAATTTGACTTTTTTTGAAAAATATTTATTTATTCTTTAAAATTTTAATATATAAAATAAATATGTTTTTTAAAATACACTTTTGTATTCATTTTATTAATAACAGATATATTTAACCAATATAATAAAATTATTATGATCAAGCGCTTACTACTGGACTAAAATATATAGCTGTTAATCAAGACAAAACTTTATTTTTCTTATACTTCTGTCAATATAGAGTGCACCTATTTTGTTTTATATAATAATATTTTTATAATAATATTTAAAATTCAATAAATTCATTATATTATACCAATAATGTTAAATGTAATGTTTTTTTTTTGAAAAGTTAAATGTAATGTTATTACTTATTAAATTTAATTATTAATTAGATAAAATAATATTTTATCACTCACACCGATAAAATATATATTAATTATTAATTACGTAAAATAATATTTCATCAATCAAACAGATAAAATACTTATATATATAAAACATAATTGCTTTATAATATTCTCCATTACAGGTTTTAGTATCTTCATTACATCTGAGCTCGAAACGCGTCGAAATCCAATCAAAATTTGACTCTGTCCTCTTTCACCTGGAATCCCGATTTATCTACCAAATTCTCCTCCAAAGTCAAGGCAGGCTCCTAGAGAGAAGATTCTGAGGGTTTTCATTTAAATAATTTTTGTTTTGGGTCCATGGTGAACCCTACAACGGGGAGACATTTCCAAGTCAAAGAACAATGGCGTGACGATCTGAGTCGCGCCACAACACCTACTTTCGTGTCATTTATACCCAAGTAACAAATCACCTCGACCTTGTTCGTTCTTCTCTCTCGGAGCTGTTGGAACTTCAATATTTGTCCTTTTTTGTTAAAACTCTTGTATTCTGCTTCCGATCGTCTTTGGTTTCTTGTTTTTTTTCCCTCCTGTTGTTTTTGTAAGTTTTGGATTCAAGTAGAATCAAGAAAATCATCGCGGGCTTGATGAACTCTAATACTCCATCATCTAGTGGCGGAGGATCTGGATCGGCCGATTCCACCGGGCCTAGAAGAAATACCAAGCGACCAAAGTGTATTTTTCTACGACCCATCTTCTAGAACTTTTGAAGTCTCGTTTCGTGAATTTTCTTCTTGTGCAGATGGAAATTCTTTTGGGAATTTATGTGCTGGATTGTGTAATCTGTTCTTAGTTGTCTGCTTTGTACTTGATCTTTGTTTAAATGATTTTCAGGAGGTCTTTGGGACCAGATGGGTATGTAACTCTAGATGTATCATGAATATTTGCAATATTCGGAATCTTGATTCAGTACTTGTATATGCATGATTGGAATAAAAGAAAGGGATAAAATATACAATACTAATTTCTGTAATATTTAGCTTTCAAGCAAAATAAATCTCAAATTCGTAATTAACTGTATAAAATGCAAGAAAGAAAATGAGACTATCGTTAACCAAAGATACGACTAAATTAATCTGTAGGACTGCAACTGTTGATTCATGTTTTTCCATGTTTGACGAAGCAGATTGCATACATGGTTCATTTGACTTAAATAGTTATTCTGGTGCTAAGCAAGAAATTTATCTAGGAGGTGAGATAGAAGTTGCTTTGACAGATTCTATGGAATCTACTGTTTATATTTTATGGAAGTTTTCTTGGACAATTTTTGCAGTGAGAATTTAAATTCTCTTGAAATTATTGTAGGTTACCCTCGAATGGTTTTCAATTCACAGAAACAAAGCAAGTGTATTGCAGCTCACAGAACTTGAGTTTATTATATGCAAATGAACACTATGATGAAGTATTCTAACGTCTTATCAATTTAAGGACATAGTATTGATAGCACATTAATTGTACATTGCATTTGCGAAATCATGTGAAAACCCTTGAAATATGCCCATAATTTTCATATAGGCTACAAAAAAAGGAATGCCTTATCGGCGAAACTTTATCTGATGAAACTTTTGATACGTTATTTATCTGTTTATCATTGGATAACATAAACAAGTTAATCGACCCTTTTTCATGATTATTTAGCAAAAAGATTTAATGTCTATGATAACATACTGGTTCGGAACATTTTAATTTGTTTTTTTTTTTCCCCAGATTCTAGGTTTACACAACAGGAGCTTCCGGCGTGCAAACCTATTCTCACTCCTAAATGGGTAAATGTTATGTATTATAGTGTGGGGTGTGATCAAATTGATTCGGCCTGAATATCACGTGATTGGTATTCAAAACAATTAAAATCATGCCAAGTTTGAAATTTGAGCTGATTATATGATAGGCTTGGGAGGTTTAATATATTTTCATTATAAATATGTTAAAAAATAAATGATCTGGAAAGCTTGAATGAAGCATTTGCTTAATAAAGTTCGTTAATTAAGTTAAAATGAAAGTAACTTAGATTGATTTTGACCTCTAATTTAAGCCCAAATAGATGGCATTTAAGTGGAGGTTTTGAGAGAGGATAAATATCAAGTTGAGAAGTTGTTTTTCCATTTATGTTCCTGTCATATAAATAAATGTACTAAAATATCTATGTGATGTCTTATGCTTAACCATATAGAGGGACAATTTTGCTAATTTTTCCGATTCACAATTGGAAAACACACTTTTATAATTATATATATAGATAGATATATAGATATAGATATGGACTATCCACTTTTAGAATATGCATCCTAATGATTGCATGCTCTTTTTGGTGCAGGTGATCTCAACACTTTTGCTTGTTGGTGTTGTCTTCATTCCCATTGGGATTGTCTCCCTCTTTGCTTCTCAAGATGTATGCTGAATGCTCCAACTCATTTATCGGCTACTTTACTTTCACAGCTCTATTACTGTCTAAGCTTTCTTTTATGTTTGTCAGGTTGTTGAAATTGTCAATGAATACGAAACTGAATGCATTCCAATCGAATCCCGAAATGACAAACTTGGGTATATTCAAGGCCCTCAAGACAAGACCTGCTATAGAACTCTCAGCGTGAGTTCCATCCAGTATTTGCTTGTTATTCGCTTTGCCTCATCGTTCGCTCATACTGGTTTCTTTACTAGTGAGTTTTAACTAATGAATCAATCAACACCAGATTTCAAAGCAAATGAAGCATCCGATTTATGTTTATTACCAACTTGACAGTTTTTACCAGAATCACCGTAGGTACGTATAATGCAGAGTTTACTGTATTAATTGTCTTTTAAAGTAGTTTGTTATCTTGTAATTCTGTAATCCTGCAAGAATTGTTATAATTCTTTGGTATCTCTTGATTAACTTTAGATATGTGAAGAGCCGAAGTGATCAGCAGTTGAGAAGTATAAACAATGAGGGGGACACTGATCCATGTAAGCCTGAGGCAACCATAGATGGGAGGCCAATTGTTCCTTGTGGTCTTATTGCCTGGAGTCTGTTTAATGATACTTACAGTCTAACTCGCAACAACCAGCAGTTGAACATAAACAAGACAAATATCTCGTGGAAGAGCGACAGGGATCGGAAATTTGGGAAAAATGTCTTTCCGAAAAATTTTCAGAACGGAACTTTAGTTGGTGGTCGAACTCTTGATCCTTTATTACCAGTAAGCCTCTGGCTCTATAAGCCAACATATCATGTTTACTCTTACTTGTAGAGTGCAGAGGACTTATGTTGCTAGAAGAAGCCATTGCTCGTTTTATAGCATTGCATTTCATAATTACATGACACTTGGAGTATAATATCAAATCTAACCATGCAGAATTTTAGTTTCCTTGGAGATGTATATTCTTACTTTATTTTTTTTCATTTAATGATATTACGCACCAAGTCAAAGTGTAAGCAAATTAAAATTGCGATTGGATGCTAGTTCTTGAATTTGTGCTGATTTGTTGAGTTTCGACATCGGATTAAAAAAAAAGGTTGAAAGTGGCAAGTGCAAGCTCAACAGATTTTAGTGTGAAGTTGCTAGATCAGTTATAACTTTGTTAACTGTCACTTTCAATAATTGGCAAGTAGTAAAGTTGCATTCTTTATCTATTTCAATTTTAAATTGCTTTACAAAAAACTAATTATCTATCTGAATATGTTTCCGTTCCACAGTTGAATAAACAGGAGGACCTTATGGTTTGGATGAGAACTGCAGCCCTTCCCACATTTAGGAAATTGTATGGGAGAATAGAAGTGGATCTTCAACGTGGTGATACCATCAATGTGACAATAAGTAACAATTATAACACCTACAGTTTCAATGGCAAGAAGAAACTTGTTCTTTCTACCACAAGCTGGCTTGGAGGGAAGAATGACTTTGTGGGTATTGCGTATCTCACAGTGGGTGGATTGTGCATTGGTTTGGCCATAGTTTTCGCTCTTATTTATCTAATTAAGCCAAGGTATGATCTGTTTGCCTTTTCTTCGTATTCTCATTTATCACCTCCCATTTATTCTTCATCCACGACCAAGTAGCATTTTTTTTAGCTAGTTTGGTTGAGTCGCTCCATAATTAATGAATCCTGATGGTTCAAGCCAATGTGGTGTTTTGTTTGATGAATGAAACATCCGAGAACATTTCTACAAGATGGTTTCTAAGAACAGCTTTGTCATGAACATACTTTGCAAATGCTACGATACATCGAGTATGTTGGGACAGAGAAGCTGCTATAAAAAAGTTTACAAGAAACACTTTTTCAAAAATAAAAAATTTAGTTTCTGGGCTTTGGCTCCGGTTTCAGCTTTTCCTTGACAAAATCGGGAAAGAACTCCTTTCGCTAAAAACGGACATTAAAGCTATGTCTCGCCTTTTTTCCTTTTAAAAAGAACACTTGGAAAACCGAGATCAGTAGTGTTTTGTCTTTTAAGTTAGAGCTTTTGTATCCTCAACCGATCCATAATCTGTTAATTTCTTATTTTCTTGCATCTGTTGTCAATCATATGTTATCCCATGCAGGCGACTTGGAGATCCGTCTTATTTGTCATGGAATCAGAATCCAGGTCGTCGTTAATCTGGTTTATGTGTGTTGTTCGGTTTGTCTACTCGAAATCACTGCAGTGCCCTCGTTCCACGCATTTCCTCTTAAAGATGTACACAGTACACCAATCTGAACCACATGCAGTTCTTTGTTTGATTTGAACTTAGTTTATATCTGGAGATTTGTATTTGTTCACAGCAAATACCTCCTGGGTTTATGCGCAAATTTACTTACTTGTATAGTTTTAATATCGATCGGTTTGAGAAACAGGCGTCGTTTTAGAATAAAAGATTTTACCATGTATTTCAAATCTTGTTTTTATTCTACTTTTATGTACCCTTTTCCGATCGAGTCAGCCACATATTTCAACTCCAATTTGCAGTAAATGTGAGTAAAATTGTCATATTTTATCATTCATATGGTGTTTCTCAACCAAAACAAAGTATACAATCTAAAATAAATGTTTATATGTCCTTTAATAAATTGGAAATTATATTACAAAATCGCTGCCCAAATGAAGAACACCGATCGAATACGTTCTCTCAATCTTTTTATTCATCAACTACAGCTGATGTTTCTTCAAAAATTACAAGTAAAGAAAATGGCAGCCATCATAACCTGCAAGAGAAATGATACATTTTCAATCTAAAGTGTGATACTTTTGAACAGATTAGATATCTCATGAAATTTCTCGTCAAGATTTATGAATCCACAGCTTGATATATGATATTTTGAAAATTTAGTTTGCGTATGAAAAGTGAAAACTACTATATGAGAACTTACTTGGATCAACAGTGACAAGTATTGCCGTTCCTCCAAAATCACATGTTCCCCCTGCCACCTTAGTCCTTTGCCAATAGCTATTGAATGCATACGACGCATGTGCAAATAATGTGTTCGGTTCAAAACAAGATCCAGCTGATTGAATCTGATCACAGTCAGCTCCAGATCCACAAGCGTAGTTCATAGCCTCTTCGATGATTGGATCGGGAACCGAAGCCTTGGCTACGCACCATGTGGCCGTGATTGGGTTCCTGTGAGGTGGTGGTGGCACGGTTGGAGGTGGGAAAACTATGGGTGGCAAGAATACACGTGGGCTTGGAACAAATCCATAAGGGGAAGGAGTCATAAAGGGTGGGCTAGGCTCGTAACTCGGTGGACTTGGTTCGTAACTTGGTGGGCTGGGCTCGTAATAAGGTGGGCTAGGCTCGTAGTTTGGAGGGCTGGGCTCATAATAAGGTGGGCTTAGCACTGGTTGAGTCGGAGTGGGGCCAGTAGGCACATTTGTGGGTGGATTGGGAACTACACTAGGTGGGCTCGGAATAATGATAATAGGTGGGTTGGGAATTGAGCCACTCTGAGGTGGTCCGTAAGTTGGGCTTTCTGGGCTTGGTACTGTGGAAGGTGGCAGAGGGGTAAGAGGGGGATAGACACAGAATGGAGGGGTGTTTTCGGGAAAGGGGAAAGGAGGAAGAGATTCATAGGGTGGTAAAGAGAATGGGGAACTTACGTAAGGGTCAGTATTTGATGAATCCAGAGGCAAGTTCATTTCTAACCTTCTTTTGGTTTGATGAAACTTTCTTGTAGGTTTAATGTTTGAACTTCTTGTGTGCTTCCAACTTCTAAATTTGTGAAATGTTTTGGTTGCATCTGTCGAAATATGAAATGGAAATATAAATCTGCAAACAAGTAGTACTCCAAATTGCTGAGGTAAAAATTTATCATCTCAATATACAAATATATGGCACATATCACATTTGGAGTAAAAAATTAAGAGACTCGGAGAGCAAATGCCAAAAGAACAGAACATGACTTACCAGAGTGGACAGAACAAATGGCAGCAGAGAATGCATAGAGAGTTAGTAAAATGCATGACTTCATGAGAACTCCATTTTTCTCCATTGGGAACTCAAGAAAATGCGAAGAATTGTTTCTATATTATTATGATCAAAGGCTTCTAAAATTAGGGAACCCTTGTCGATCGATGGTGATACACTCTAGTGTTGATCCCTCAAAGGGTCATCAATAAAATTAATGGATGGCTTTATATAGAATGACCAAAGTGAAGATAATGAGAAGACAACTGAAAACTCAAGGTGACACTACATAATTTCTGAACTCATCTCTCCTAAAGTTACATGTGGGCCACATATAGTATATCTTATTGTAATTCCATATATTTCGAGGTGCTTGCTAATAATTTAAATCTCAAATAGATCATTGCTGAGTATGGATCAACCTACGTTTTGAAAAATTAAGATATCGTTTGATTTGTCAGATAAAATGATATGTTATAGAGATAATATATTGATTCATAACTTTAATCATTTATAGAACTTTAAGCATTGTATGAAACAAAGAAGTTCTCATTCGCATCAAACGACGTCGTGTATAATTCATTGATTTCCTAGGAACCGATTTTTTATTTTTTTTAAAAAAGAGAACGACCATCATATCCCCTCAGCCACCCATCAAGCCGGCCCCTGTCGTTGGATAAAGGTTAGATTCATAGTTGAGATAGTTTGAGTTGATCAATACAAGAAAACCCGATTCTTTAAGGCAGGCCACTTTGCAGTGAGGTGATTAGAAATGTGTGCATGAAGAAATGTAAAAGCGTTGGATAAAAGCTGTGAGTTTGAATGCATATTTTAGTGAGGGTGTGTGTGGGTACTGCATATATGCTTGCCTTGACATGAGATAAAATCCAAAAAGTTGGAATTTTGGCGACCCTTTTCTTTTGCTTCCTTTCTACTCAAACTTGTTTCTCCTCCACATCTTCTACTTTCCACTCTTTTAATCAGACAAATTGTTGCATACAGAAACAACGAGAATAAGAACAATTTACTTTGTTGTACATCAAACACGAACTCTCGTAACATAATTTAAATCGTTTCCTTAAATTAAAATTACCTAACTCATTCGGTGCAAAGGCTTGCGAGTAGATTTAGGCCGAATTTCAAATTCTTTATGTTGTACATTTTATTTTTGTATATATGTTATACTCAATACACGTACAACATGTACTAAATAATCTACGATGTCTATAATCTATTCTATTTTATTAAAGTTGAGGACATGATAGTAACCATCTAGGAAGGACACCAACTTTTTCTTCCAACTTTACCATTATATGATACTAATATTACACTTTTATTTTTTGTTTTAAAATTTCTAACACACACTTTTATTATTATTTTTTTTTTATTTCAACAATTCAAATATCAATTTAGTCCCTCCATAATTTGTCAAATTTCACTTTAGTCCATTGATGATGATAAAAAAAACTGTACACACACGCATCACGTGTGCAGAGTAACTAGTATATAATAATGCATCAACTCCTTCTTGGAATAATTATTTTGATCGTTTTAGTAAGCTGACAAAAATATACTTTATTTCATTCAACAAAAACTAATATAAGAACTTATTTTAGTAAATTTTAAAAATAAAGAAATAATTAGTGACCATAATTAATGAATTATATTTTAAAAAATAATTAATTAGGTTAAAAATATATGAATGCAAAATCATCGCGTGCTTGGGCTTGAGGAAAATTGTAGAGAAAAAGTTGAATTAGTTGATGTTAAATTAGTTTATTAAGTGGTCGGGTATATTTGGATGTCGAATGAGTTGAATGTTGTGCTAAAGCAATTTTAAAAAGGACATCAAATATCATCAGGTTTTTTTTAAAAGCCAGTATAATGTCAAAATGAATATCATTTATTTTTTCACAATAAAATAATATTATTTCGCTATTAATCTAAATTATCAAAAAATTTAAAAATATATGACTAAACTGAAATTTGAAAAAAAAAAAACATAAAAACAAAAATAGATTATTTTTTCATGTATGAAAATTAGAGTTAAAACTTAGAAACTGAAAATTAGAGTTAAAATTTAGAAGCCGCCCTTCTTTAGTATTGGTTTACTGAAGGTCCAATCCTCACCTTTATCACTTTATTTTTAGGCTTATTTGACAAGTATTTGATAATAGTGGTGCGAACTTCTGGTGGCTAAATCAGTCTTCCAGTTTTAAAACACCACAAAGATTTATGGATAACCTTTTCCCTGGTTTATAATTTTTTCCCCCATAATGATTGCTTAATTTTGTGGAAGATGGATGGAATCTGTTACTTTTGATTTTCATCGTTGAAATAAAGTTGGGGCATATCACTTTCTAAAATGGAAACCTTTGGTTATATTGAAACTTGGACCTAATTCAACTCCAAAAGCTAGCTCAAGAGGGGAGGATTATACAAGACCATATATCCAACCGATGTGAGATAACTAACACACCTCCTCACGCCCAGGAATGAACATATGAGCGTGAAGTTTACAAATGATAAATGAATAGTTTCATTGGAAGGGCAAAATATTTGTATTGTAAAAAGCCAACCGTGTAATGACAAATGAAATGGTTGATGAATAATGGATGCTATTATTAGGACGCTCATGTTGAAAATTTAGTTTTACACACATTAGCAAGACCCCGTGCGTGTATCTGGTCTAGTTCAAACTAGAGTCATTCAAAATCAACTTGATCATTTATTAAGTTATTTTGCCAACTGATTTTATAAAAAATTAGGGAAATTAATATGGTTATTTAATTTCCCGTTTTCAAGGGGAAAAAAAGTGCTAATTTTTAAGCTTGAACAACCCGATACTAATGTGAGTGGGTTCAAATAGAGCAATTGAGAACTTTATCGGGCTATATTATATTAGTCAACTTGACCCATTGCTCAAGTGACCAATGTGTTTTCTCATTCAAGTGCTAATGCTCCAATATTTGCAACTAAAAAAATTCGGACGGGAAACAAATACAGAGAAGAGGGTTGGTGGGGAATCATGCCCATTTGGCAAGAAAAGACATACATCCAGCACCTAGAAGTAGTGAAGTATGTGCTCCCAACTGAAGCCTAATATTGCTCTGCATCCTGGGGTTCATGAAATCAGCTGCTAACAAATCAACCAGGGACATGTAAATCAAGATCCCAGCTGATGCGGAGTTAAATATCCCTTCGACTATAAGAGGAGTGGAGCTATTCTCTTCGTACACTCTAGAAATACCGATCCCGATCCCGATCCCTGCCGGAGTTGTGAGGGAGAAAAAAAGCATCATAATTGTCGTTGTTAGAGACTTGTAGTCCGCCTAATAACGCAACCAAGAACACACGTTAGCCATATCCAAACTAAAGAAGTCAAGAAGAGAGTGATTTAATGATCTTGTTTGATGGTGGCGTGATTATTAGTCCCTACTAATACTTAGAATCAACGTTCTTTGAATTTCTTGTTTCTTAATTCCTCGATCATTTTCTACATTCTTGGTTCCTAAAATGTGTACTGCTAACCTGGGAAATGCAGCCGCCAAGCCCCATTCCTTCAAAAAACTGGTGAAAAGACAGGGCAACCATTAGAGGTTTTATTGTATCACAACTTTCTGAAGCTCCCAGTGAAATTCCAATTATTACTGAGTGGACCACAATTCCCAGCTCCAATACCTGAAAAACAAAACAAAAGTGTCCCATTTTTTTCCCTTTTCCTTTAAACTTTAACCAAGAACTTCAAGGTCGAATAAATCCCTGGTTAGATCCCCTCCTACGAAAAGAGGATGGATCGCAGTTTATTCAAATTTGTTCGAGGGCCGCAGGTGAATAATCCAAAGCTAAATAGTGTTAATTATACTTTCCCGGAGGAAAAGTAGAGATGTCTCCTTTGTTACCTATACCTACCTGTGATATTATACGCTGTCGGACAAGGTCCATAGAACTCTTATCATGTGATGGAATGGCAGCTCCATGAGCATGTCCGTGTGTGGCATGTGTATGTACATGTACATGACAAGCATGCTCATCATCAACCCCAACTTCTTCATCCACATTCACTAGCTTTGACTTGTTGAAATGCATCTTCTTGTACAAGCTTGTTGCAACTGTATCCACGGCCAGTGTTCCGATACATGCCATCATCGTGACAAAACCCGTGAAGGGAAACTTCCCCCATGGGTTTTCGTTGAGGCAAGGGGATGTCAAGGTGCGGAATGCTTCAGGAAGAATGTGAATGAATCCGGTGGCTAGAATAACTCCAGCAGCAAATGCTTTGATCATGAAGAATAAGTCATTTTCGGGTCGAAATATATGGACTTTTCTCCCGAGAAGGGGGGTGCTCACGCCAATGCCACCGGCAACGAGTATTGCAGTGATGGACAAAAGTTTGTACTTGAGGACTTCGTTCTTCTCGCTTTGCTCGCTACTGCTGTTGCATGTGCAGTCACCGGATACCCTACTCGGGATTAAAAGCAGGGTAAGGGATGAAAAGATTATAAGCTTTTGAGAATGGAGCAGAAGACTAGTCATGGTGGAATAGAAGCTGGGGGATTAAGATTTCTGAGATTTTGAGGTGGGAAGTGTGTCCCTTTCACCCCTTCTTTTGTAGGAAGAGAAGTGTGTGATCGCTTGCTAATGCTTGGTTTGTGGAATATTTTGGACGGTAACAAATGAAAGAAGAAGAACCGTGTCCTAAAGAACTCTATGTTTCAGATTTTCTAATTCACAATTTTAAATGGCAAGTCAGCAAGTGACTATTAAGTTATATCTTATAGCTGTTTAAATAAAGGGCACATATATAAAATTTAAAAAATATATATGTTGTGCAATTTAACAGATATGGGAATTTGGGTCTGACTTTTACTGCATATAGTGTAGCATTATGAATCATTTTCTATTTTTGTCACACTAGCTAGTACATGGGATGAGCACATAATGTCCATGTAAATATTAAGTTCATTCATCCAGCTGTCTACATTCATTGGAAGCAAAATGTTCTTGAATGAGATGATATATGACCCAGGGGATGGTAGTGATTTAAAATAGAATTATTCTTTTAAAATTTTTAAAATAATTTAGGCACATTAAATGTAAACTCACTTGAATGAGATGATATATGACCCAGGGGATGGTAGTGATTTAAAATAGAATTATTCTTTTAAAAGTTTTAAAATAATTTAGGCACATTAAATGTAAACCGTGAGTGCCTAAAATTGTGTTATTCTGTTTAACGATACGTGCTTAATTAACTTTTAGGAGGACCAAGTTGGGTTGAAATGGAGACGAGATGTTTTCATGCAATCCCAATGTGCTACAAGGTTTTGCAAAGTAGTTTTCATCTAGATAAATTTTTTGATCACTTTTTTCTCGTCTAGATAAATTTTTATTTGTTGCTAAGTTTAATTCCATACTGATGTCAATTGTATTAATCTATTTATCATTTAGTGGATGTGGTTGGAATTTAGACTCAAGTACGTATAACGGCATAACTCTTGCGTTTTTTGTATATATACTTTCTTTTTATGTTATACTAGCGAACAACGTACATGCATCTAAAATAATTACAATTGCGTATATGAATCATGATAATTAATAGATCAAGATGAGTCATAAAATTATGTTATAGTTTTTAATTATTATTTGGATAATGATAATGAAATTATATTAAATATGTAATTTGTAGAGATAATATTTGATTTTTAAAATAGATTAAATATTGTAATTATAAGTAAATTATATGAAAAACATTACTTATCTTAATGAACGTAGAATATACATTTCAATCATACAATACGTAAATGTGAAAATACGACTCAAATCATTACAAAACAGTCACTAACAAATAAACCAATATTTTCTTATGATAGGTTATACGTATGTAAAATCAGAAACGGAAAATTATTTTTAAAAAATAAACCATAATTATACCAAATATAAACTTACACTTTGAAATATGCCCAAAATATGTATCATTTCAAGTACATCTTTCAAATCTCTCCCCCAAATTAAACACTCTCTTCTAATCAATTTATTTCATCCAAACACAAATCTTATGTTGCATTTGGATTAAAAAATTTGAGTGAATTTGATTTCAAATTCATATATCAAATCAATTATATACATTTAACTCGAAATTAGAATGAAATATTTGAAATCATTTATGATGTTTAATTATATTTTTTTTTACTTCAATTTCAAATTCATCCTTAAATCTAGTCATTTTGAAATACATACATGGCCTTTAATTTTTAATTCTTTTCGCGTTTTATTAATTACTTTTTTCAACTTTTTTTCGATTACTTGAAGACTTTGTTTGTTCGTCAATTATCGAGTTCACTGATTATCGTTACATTCCTCACACGCAAGTTCCGTGGTCCAATTAGGTCATCGGCGCAGCGGATGAACTGGGCAACGGCCCAATATAAAGTCCGTTGTATCTTCAAGAATTCGGACTTTCCAAAAAGAAAACCCGACCCGGAAAATATATTTGACTATAAAAGAACTTTACCGCACTCTTCGCCATCCACGACAACAATGCAGTTTCCATCGCGTCTCAGATCCACTGCATTTTGAATTTGTAGGTGTATGATTTTTTCCTAAACAGTTCAAATCTATTGCTTCTCTCTGTATTTTCTAATTTCAGCAAGAAGTTTGGTGTAGAAATGGAATCGTCGACAGCGTTTTTCAATCAGCTCAAGGTGCATTGTCTGAATTTTGATCTTCTCTTTTCATTTACCATCATTTTCATGCTAATTAGTTTGATATTTTGATGAACAGACAGCGGAGCCATTTTTCTTACTAGCAGGTCCGAATGTGATCGAATCGGAGGATCACATTCTCTACATGGCGAAGCAGATCAAGGCTATCACTTCTAAGTAACGTCGTATATCGGAATATCTGTGTAGTTTGCTTCAAAGTAATTTGTGTTCGAAGAGTTAATGAAACTGATCATATTATTTTTGTCGCTTCCAGACTTGGATTGCCGTTGGTTTTCAAGTCGAGTTTTGACAAAGCTAATAGAACATCTTCTAAGTCGTTTCGTGGACCTGGCTTGAGTGACGGCTTGAAGGTAGGTATCTGTTGATATTACCTTTTGAGTGTGATTTGTTCTGTGTAATGCAGTCAATTTTAACTCAATTTTATGTAGGATTTTATGAAATGCACATTATAGCGAGCTCTCCCGTTTTTGTGTTTTCAGATTCTTGAGAGAGTGAAAACCACTTATGATATTCCAATAGTTACTGATGTACATGAGGCAACTCAGGTTTGATTCAGCAATGGAAATCTTCAATCACTTTTGTCCAATTGAGTTATTCAGTGCAGAAAAATGTTGCTAGACTTTCTGCGAGCAAGCTCTGAGGAAAAATATGATTCTGTCACATTTAGTAGCTGTTGCCATTTTTTATGCAAAATAATTTTTGCTTGGAGCATGTACCAGTATGTGGAATTCTATTACTGAATGAAGTTTATGTGATACAGTAGGCGTTAGACATCCTCCTGTAAAGCAGCACATCTTCAAGACTCATGAGTAAATCCGAGCTTGAGAGAGTATCCTTCTATCTATAGAAAGCATTGGGTTAATAGACACATTCTTTGAGAGCCTAAATCTGTTATGGGCCTAATGGCAAGGTCCCACACTGTTCTTTGGTCCATAATATACAAGCCGATTGCTTCCCTCGCGATATTCTTCATTGAACCAAACTTTTGATGGAGAACTCACCGAGCTAGCTGGCTCAGTGGCTTTTGAGAAGATCCTGTCGAACTAACCGATGAAGGTTCACTTGTGATGCCATGCTATTACAAGAATGACTGTACTTACTAGCTTTCCTGGAAAGAAATTCTCTAATCTCTGCCACAAGCACCAGAACCTCCTTGGATAAGGATTTAGATGAAATGCCATTACTGGATTTTTTTGGCAGCTGAACTACTGCCACCTTTCCCACTCTCACATGCATTTGAATTATTTGAGCTACAATTGGCCTGGATTGGAGTTAAAGAAGGGGATGCTCCAGCAAGATGTCCGCTTGCATTCCTCTCTTGCATCAGATTTCCTTAATGTTTCTGACTGTCTTGTGGACCACTGTCAGATTGAGTCATGATTTGACATTGTAGTTCCTGATTGTCATGAATGTTTTTCGTATCATGCTAATCTCTTTCAACAGTATGTACTTACTTGAATAACTGATTTTTTTCAGTGTGAAGCTGTTGGCAAGGTTGCTGACATAATTCAGATTCCTGCTTTCTTGTGCCGGCAGGTAAATGTTACTCTCCTTTGATGGACAACCAATTACTTCCTTGCTAATGTACATAATTTTGGTAATATTTAGCACTAGCCTGTAATTCAACACCGTCATGGCACCAGTGTCAATTGGATTTCTTGCTTCTTGGAACAGACAGATCTTCTTGTTGCAGCTGCTAAGACTGGGAGGATTATTAATATCAAGAAAGGGCAATTTTGTGCTCCCTCTGTAAGCAATTTCATCCCCAGTTTTTGCATTTTTCCTCCAAACTAAAGTGGTCATGTTTTGATATCATTTTTCAGCACTATGGTATTATGGTCAGTTGGTTTTGTAGGTTATGGCAAACTCTGCTGAAAAGATTAGGATGGCCGGAAATGAAAATGTTATGGTTTGCGAGAGAGGCACAATGTTTGGCTACAGTAAGTTCATTAACTTCGTGAGCACCTGGTGTTAGATGAACAGCTAAGATATTCAAGAATGTGTGATTGATGGATATGAAGCTTTGCTGTAGGTTTGATCCTGCAAAATCTTTTCTCTAAACAAAAGAAGCTTATCTCACCAATAAAATTTCTTTGAATCGTGCATTAAAAGTTAATACCTTTTCAGTTTTGTAATACACTGTTTGATTGTGCTGGAGAAAGGTTTCTTGCAAAATTTTTTAGAATGCTCTGCGATTGAAACTTAACAGTGGAATTAACATGTTCATAACAGTATTGGACTAACTTCATTTGGTCTATTATACAGATGACTTGATTGTTGATCCACGAAATTTGGAGTGGTTAAGGGAGGCCAATTGTCCCGTTGTAAGACTGTCAAACCATTCGTATCTGTGTACATGATACTACTTTTGGCACATTAAGGATACACATTCTCTAAAATCATTTCCTTTGTGGCACATCTTGTTCCTGCAAGTGTGTGTGTTATTACTTCATAGTTTCTAATTTGAATAACTCTGTTTCAGGTGGCCGACATAACACATTCACTACAACAACCCGCTGGGAGAAAGGTATGTATTACAGGCAACATTTGCATTTACTGGCACAATCATCGACCATGGATTGTTTGACTCGGGTAGAATGATTATTTCCAAATCACATGCTTAGATCTTGTTGGCAAGCTCTCTCCCTTTCAAATCGTGGTCTTCAAATTTGTGATCATTCCAGATACATGCCACTAGGCAGTTATTAATGACATAATGCAACATAAATTCATAAAATCGAATTTCTGCGTAGATGATTTTCAATGACACGATTTATGAAGAATTTTTATGCCACAAGAAAATGCCCTGAGAAAGCCATGTATCATTCCTCTTCGCATAGCAGCCATTCTATTTTACCATGAGCTTCGTTGCCACATTGATGATTAGCATCTATTCTATTAAGAATATGATAGAAACCACCAAAGACACCAAAATATATATATCCATTTTTGCCCCTCCATTATGGACAAATTCCTAAAAATTGTTTTCTATCAAAATTGTACTGTAATCCCTCACTATTTCTTATAACTATTTCTTATAATTATATTTTGATTCTCATGTAAATATAAATCAAATGAATTATAAAAAATATTGTACAAGCACGCGACGCGTGCATCGATATACTAGTTTATATTATTTGTGCAGCTGGAAGGTGGTGGTGTTGCTAGTGGTGGTCTTCGAGAACTCATACCTTGCATTACAAGGACTGCGGTAGCTGTTGGAGTGAACGGTATTTTTATGGAGGTATAGCACCTATGTTGCATGGATATGGGTACAGGTATCGCATCAAATATGATACGGATATAACGATACGAAAAATTTTGAAAATATAATATACGATACGGTTATAATACGACAATTATTAAAATATATTTCAATATTATTTATATATATATATATAAATTTAATATTAATATTAATATTAAAAATTGTAGAGATATACGTATTTATATAAATATATTGTAGAAATATATTTACATATTTATGTAAATATATACAATGTATAATTTCACAGCAGTGATTTAAAAAGAAAAGACAAACAAATTATATTTTTTTCGAAACGTATCCAAAAACATGTCCCCGCCGTGTTCATGGCGTATCCGACTGATCAAACATGCAAAAAGTCAACGACACCGATTTTTCGTATCCGACACGTGTATCTTTGTGTCATATCTGTGTCTTATACTAAAAAAAAAAATAGGAGTGTTTGTGCTATATAGTATAGCACAAATCCTTTCTGGCATGGATATGTTTCCCCGCGTGAAAATTTTTCTATGCACTAGGAAAGTTAATTTTTATACGAATTATTTGCATTTCAATTTCTACTTTTTGATGAGTATGCTTTTATAATTTTATAATAATGTATCTGTCTAGGTGCATGACGACCCCTTAAATGCTCCTGTTGATGGTCCAACTCAGTGGGTAAGTTTCATGCGTTCGAAATATCTCTTAGGCTCTTTTAATTCAATCCGCAGAAGAATCCAAATTTAGGTATGCTGGTTGGAACAGTCTTAATTGTTTCCCATGTTCATTTATGCTATTATAGCCCCTTCGCCATTTGGAGGAACTGTTGGAAGAACTCCTAGCCATTGCTGTAAGTTTGTTTAGACTTGCCTTTTATGTTCACGATTAGATAACCTATTGTATATGGTGGGGTTAATTTATATTTATTGTCGTATATTTTACTTAAATTTGAGTTCTTTTACGTTTGAAATAGCATGACTACTCTTACCAGTCCTCACTGTCATGCTCCCGTTTTGGTTCCTCTCCCTGTCAAAATACTAACGATTTTCGAAAAGAAATCCTTCTTCCCCACTGAATCTTCTTTCATGCGTGTTCTGCGGATAATTTTTTGAAACCGTTTTAGTTTTAGATTTTCTTTTTTATCCTCCCATCGATTGGATGTCTGGTGATGTGGCAAAATCTTATCCTTATATCATACATGGATTTGTCTTCGTAGAGGGTTACTAAGGGGAAGCAACATTTTCAATTCGATCTCACCCCATTCCGTTCGTGATTTGGACCACGTTTTTTCGGTAATATTCCATATCCTAACTGTCTTACAAGAAATTTTTTGCACGGTGTGTGGGAATTTTTTCTGCTGGATAGCTTGTTTGACGTTTAAAAATTCATAGATGCTAATTATTATAATCATTGGGTGATTTAATATAAACGGCTGCTTCTGTTGGTAAATCCGAGTGGATTTTCACCACTGCAAAGAAATTTAGCTTTGTTAACATTAACTGTTAAGTGTCACTACGTTGTTCTAAATAAATGTATCTCATTAACAATTTGTATTAGATAAAATATGTTTAATTTAGATTGAATAAGTAGATTTGGGAAAAGAATTTAAAAAATGATGCTAATATTATGTGCATTTAAAATCATTATTATTGTTCACGCAAGTGCTAAATTTTGAGGGAGCAATCCTCGATAGTTCAGTATCATAAAATATCCAAAGACCAGGATGTATTTGAATCAAAGATTTGATATCCGTATTTATAAACGATTCAAGCCGAACACCATCTTAGAATACTTGAAATTTTATCCAGCACTTAATTAACCGATTAATTTCTACACAGCTTATCTAGCTGTGCGGATGGATGCAGCTTGAGAGATTTCCCTCAATTTAAACAAAAAATGAGATAAATTTTTAAAGTGAGTTTGGATACAGAAGTGATAGGTTGTGGTTTGAAAAAACATTTATATAAGTCTAATATTTTTAAGTACTTTTATTAAGAAAAAAGAAAGCGATTTTATTGTTTGAGTATATGTTGGTCTAGTTTTTATTTTTATTTTTAAATACAAGCATAAATTTTAAAAGCAGAAGTTTTAGCTTCTAAATTACATTATTTTTTAAAGAATTTTTTTTTTTACGAAAAGAATGAACAAAATGAATTTAGCCCATTCTTTAACGGGTTCTTAGTTCTCTTCGGCAGCTCACTAATCATTTATCTTCAGCAGTTCACGAGCTAATTGCCAGTTTATGGCAGTTTTGAGTATTGAATAATATAGCAGTTTGAGTATCCAAATATACGAGGGTTAGACTAGTGTTTAGGCTAATTTGATATCAATAAAACATCGGCACAGTAATTAATTGAATTCGTCGATTCCATAAATAATCGAACATTGAATTTACTCAATTGGTTCACGCAGTCAAGATTTTTTGCTTCAATTTAACGTCTCTTTTACTTCAATGCAAGTAAACCAGCAGCAAAATTTACGATATACCATTCATTCTCTTACACATGAAATTTATCATAAAGTGCAATCGTTAAATAGAAAATCTTGAGCAGAATTAAACAAGTAATCGTACATGAATAGAGTAGTACCTTATTCGATGCCCCTGGCTTGTCTTCGAATTCTAATCCTATGTGATATAAAAGAGAACAAAAAATTTCAGACACAAAAAAGCAGCGAACTTTGTGCTACCCCCATCCAATTCTCGTTGCTCCCACATAAAACTGCAGAAGCATCTATTTATTGGTTGCTGCCACTAAAGCCATATGCTCTATTAGATCCAGCACACGGTTGCTGCACAACGAAGATCAAGATAGTCATTCTCAAATCCTTGGACTTTAAATTTTTAAGTTTTTGATTAAATCATTAGTTGATATCAAAATCTCACGGTTCAAAACATACTATTACGCATTCAAGCGAGTTGCATTATCTCTACTTTTCTCAACCAATCATTATTTTAATACATTCTTCATTTCATCATTTCACTATCACTTCATCATATATCACAACTTTTAAGTTTTATCCGAACACCATTTCAAAAATATTTCCAAACGTAATACAAATTTTTTCAAAAATACCTCCAAACATGATACCAATTTTTCCGCAAACTTTGATGTCAGATCAAGTTTGAAACCCAATTATTGAACATCAATAATCAATGCAGAGTGAGAGATGGGTACTGTAGGTGTAATATTCTGCAGCGAGGATATTGTCATTTGCCCCCGACAAATATCATGGGACATGATCCAAACATGCATGGTTGGAAGAAACGGGAACCTGCCGTTCCGGAACTGGAACGCAAGCAACCTTGACGAGGTTCCGGGGCGTGTTGGTTGATGGCTTGTATCGGCGTTTCATATACCGAAAACGGGGATTTAACGGCGGAACGGAACGGGACACGCGGAACGGCACGGAACGGAATCCCGAAGAAGAATACACTAAGATTTTGTTCCTCCACGTCATTCCTCATGGTATTAGTCTCGATGATATAACATTTACAGGTATCTTTCTATATAAATGTTTGTTTTCATCAACTTATATTTCATTTTGTTGAAAAATTATTTAAAAATGTGTTAAATATTTGTGTTGAAAATGTGAATGTTGAATGTTGAAAATTAGGTAAAATTAGGTGTTGAATATTGAAAATTAGTGTGTGATGATGTAGGTAATGATGTATTTTATTTTTGGATTATTTGTAAAAATTTTCTATAAATAGATCTCTCATTTGTGAAGAAAATCACAATTGAGTTGAGAGAAAAATATTATAAAGTGTGTAGTGTGATAATTTTGAGAGTTTGAGATTTTTACTTTTTTACCGTAAATTTTTACTTTTTCACAACATGTTATCAGCACGAAGCTCTAAAAGTCCTCCATATTTTTCCAAGCTCCGAACAGAAGAAAAAGGTAACAAAAGTAATAATATTTATTTTACTGTTATTTATTTATTGTTTATATATGTAATATATAATATAATGTTATTGTTAGAAATAATAAAAATAATTTTTTCAAAAACTTGTTATAAATCCTGGGAGGATGTTAAGACGACATCCCACACTCCCGGTAAGGGATACGACAAGTATAAAAGCCTATAAGGTTTTTTAAACAAAATAACTTATGACACCTAATTATAATAATGTGATATGATATACATAATTATTTAAATATGACTAATATTATATACACCATATTATTACCATAAAATTATACAAATACATACATTTATTTTCTTATACACCAACGGTAATAAACGGTAACAAAACGGCTAGTTTTTGCTCTATAAATACAATCTCACAAATACATTCAATCACTCCAACTTTCTCTTCTTCTCTAAAAATTATTCTTCATCAAATTTTCGAAGAAAAAAAGAAGATGGCTTTCACGAGGTTATTTTTAATTATTTTGGTTATCATACTCACCAGTCTTGTATTTATCGGAGAATATCCTCCTCGTGTGTTTTCTTTATTTTTACGAATACTTGTACTTGTTGTTTATCCATTACTTTGTATTGCAATATTCATTAACTAATAAAATGCATCGTAATTTTTAGTACCACCATGGCAAACTTGGCAAAGCTCGAATTCATCGCTCTTGATATTACTGGGAAAAACTATATGCCATGGACTCTTGATGTAGAAATGCATCTTGAGTCATTGGGTCTAAGCGAGACCATTAAAGAAAATGGTATATCTTCATCACAAGAAAAAGCAAAAGCTATAATATTTTTACGACGACACCTTGATGAAGGTTTAAAATGTGAATATCTCATCGAAAAAGATCCCATGGCTCTGTGGAAAGGATTAAAAGAGAGATTTGAACATATAAGGGAAGTTATACTTCCGACCGCCCGTGATGAATGGAATATGTTAAGATTCCAAGACTTTAAAAAAGTCAGTGATTACAATTCAGCGATGTATAGAATAATCTCGCAGTTAAAATTTTGTGGACATGAGGTTACAGAATCGGAAATGCTTGAAAAAACATTTTCCACGTTTCACGCATCAAATATAACACTACAGCAACAATATAGAGTGCGTGGATTTGCGAGATATTCTGAACTCATCGCCTGTCTTCTTGTGGCGGAAAAGAACAACGAGCTATTAATGAGAAATCATCAGTCCCGACCCACTGGATCAACAGCATTTCCAGAAGTAAATGCTGTAAGCAAAAATGAATTTAAACCTGGAAACCAAAATCAAAGTTACAGACAAGATTTTGGTCGAGGACAAAATCGAGGTCGTGGTCGTGGTCGTGGACGTGGACGTGGACGTGGAAGTGGTCGTGGTCGTGGACGCGGCCGTGGTTTTGAAAATAATCGAGATAGTTATTTCTATAACTCATCTCAAAAGAACGTCCCAAACCACCCACCGAAAAGGCATCAAGAGAATATGAGTGTTAATGAGAATCACTCAAAAAGATTTGAAAGTTCTTGTTTCAGATGTGGTACTCCAGGACATTGGTCCCGTATTTGTCGAGCCCCTGAGCACCTTTGTAAACTTTATAAAGAATCAATAAAGGGGAAAGAAAAGGAGACCAACTTTACTGAACACAGTGAACCTTTGAGTGGTTCAACTCATTTTGATGCTGGAGATTTTCTGATTGATTTCTCAGATAATGATCAATTTGATGGTGGAATAAATATGTAAAATATTTTATTTTTTATGTATTCGTATGATAATGTTTTATAGTNATATTTTCTTATAATGTGGCAATCGACATCATAAATGATAATGAAGATCATGAACCAAAATCTTTTGGTGAATGTAAAAATCGGCAGGATTGGATAAAATGGAAAGATGCCATCCAGGTTGAATTGGATTCGCTAAATAAACGTAATGTTTTTGGACCTATAGTCCTTACACCTGAAGGTGTAAAACCTGTTGGATACAAATGGGTTTTTATTCGAAAGCGAAATGAGAAAAATGAAATAGTAAGATATAAAGCTCGACTTGTTGCACAAGGTTTTTCTCAAAGGCCTGGAATTGATTATGAAGAAACGTATTCTCCTGTGATGGATGCAATTACGTTTCGGTATTTGATTAGCTTGGCAGTATCTGAAAATTTAGAAATGCGTCTTATGGATGTTGTTACAGCCTACTTATATGGATCACTTGATAGTAATATATATATGAAAATCCCTGAAGGATTTAAGATGCCTGAAGCACAAAGTTCAAAACCCAGAGAATGTTATTCTGTGAAATTACTAAGATCATTATATGGGTTGAAGCAATCCGGCAGAATGTGGTATAATAGGCTAAGTGATCACTTGATGAAAAAGGGATATGTAAATAATTCAATATGCCCTTGTGTTTTCATTAAGAAAACAACATCCGGATGCGTAATTATTGCTGTATATGTTGATGATTTAAACATCATTGGAACAAATAAGGAAATTCAAGAAGTTGTGTCATACTTGAAAGAAGAATTTGAAATGAAGGATCTTGGAAAAACCAAGTATTGTCTGGGTTTACAAATTGAACAAAAAGAATGTGGAATATTTGTTCACCAGACAAATTATACAGAAAAGATCCTTAAACGTTTTAATATGGACAAATCAAATCCTTTAAGTACTCCAATGGTTGTTAGATCATTAAACATAGAAAAGGATCCATTCCGTCCATGTGAAGATGATGAAGATATTCTTGGTCCAGAAGTACCATATCTAAGTGCTATCGGTGCCCTTATGTATCTTACAAATTGTACAAGGCCTGATATATCTTTTGCCGTAAATTTATTGGCAAGATTTAGCACATATCCAACAAAGAGACATTGGAACGGAATTAAACATATATTCCGTTATCTACGAGGAACGACAGACTTGGGACTTTTGTATTCAAAAGATGCTAATCCAAGTATAATTGGTTATGCCGATGCTGGATACTTATCTGATCCACACAAAGCACGTTCTCAAACTGGATATGTATTTACTCGTGGAGGCACTGCAATTTCTTGGCGTTCACAGAAACAAACACTTGTAACAACTTCATCAAATCATGCCGAGATTATTGCACTACATGAAGCAAGCCGTGAATGTGTGTGGTTAAAATCAATGACTCAACATATCCAAATCTCATGCGGATTATCATTCGACGAGAAGCCTGTGATACTATATGAAGATAATGCTGCATGTGTTGCTCAAATGAAAGAAGGATACATAAAAAGCGACAGAACTAAACATATTCCTCCTAAGTTCTTCGCATTCACCAAGGAGCTTGAGAAGAATAAATGTATTGATGTTCGTCACATTCAATCAAGTGAAAACTCATCAGATCTCTTCACAAAGGCACTTCCTACGACAATATTCAGAAAGCACATATATAATATTGGGATGCGCAATCTACGAAATTTGTGAAGAATTGTTCGTGTCAACATGAGGGGGAGTTTACGTGACTGCACTCTTTTTCCCTTACTATGGTTTTTATCCCAATGGGTTTTTCCTAGTAAGGTTTTTAACGAGGCAGTATAAAAACACGTAATGTATACAATCATTATGATCATCATCACAAGGGGGAGTGTTGAAAAATTATTTAAAAATGTGTTAAATATTTGTGTTGAAAATGTGAATGTTGAATGTTGAAAATTAGGTAAAATTAGGTGTTGAATATTGAAAATTAGTGTGTGATGATGTAGGTAATGATGTATTTTATTTTTGGATTATTTGTAAAAATTTTCTATAAATAGATCTCTCATTTGTGAAGAAAATCACAATTGAGTTGAGAGAAAAATATTATAAAGTGTGTAGTGTGATAATTTTGAGAGTTTGAGATTTTTACTTTTTTACCGTAAATTTTTACTTTTTCACAACACATTTCGTATTGTTATTTTATTATCATATGATATGAGTAATTTAATAAGCTTAACATTAATTTCACTAGGAACATTGGAAAGCAAAGCACATCGGTTGATGTGAGATGGTGAATCTTGAGTCTTCTTCCCGCTGCATCCATCAATGAAAGACTAATAAAGAAGAGACCGCAAGTCAACTATTTTTATTGACAAATTTTCATTACAAAGTGTGAAAAAACTAAGTTAATTATAAAATATTTCTATTTTAATTGATGTTAAATAATTTGTAACATCACTTTATATAAGATATGATGCTTATTATTAGTCCATCAATCTAAATTGATTCAAATTTGTGCAAACTTATATATATCCAATCGAAAATATTTTAAAGTTTTAATTAATTAAATACAAATAATTTTTAATAGTATATTTAATTTTTGATATGGTTGGAAATATTTTAAATATAATGACAATATAAATTGTGTTCAATAAATTGTTAATAAAATTTTAAAAATATTTTAATTTCTTATTTACATCAAATAATCTATTTAAATGATATTTATTTTAATTTTCATATTTTTAAATATTTTCCAAACTTTTTAATTTTTATATATTTATAATATTTTTTTTAAAATACCCGTTCCGCGAAATTTCATTGTAACTGGAACAGTAGCATCCGTTCCGATCTCCGCGACCGCGAACCATGCATGCAATTCAATTGTACACAAAATGCAACACCAAGTAGCCTACAGATTCAAATAGAGAAAATGTACCTGTAACCCCATTCGTTATCATACCAAGCAACTAGCTTCATGAACGACTTGCTAAGACCTATGCCAGCCTTGGCGTCAAAAATGCTTGACCTGAAAAGAAAATATTTTTCGAACTTGTGACAAATCAGTTTAAATAGCATGCACAGCTGTAGACTTAAAAATAATGAAAGAGATAATGAGGTGGTGTAAATATGCTAGTGAGATCATATATGAACATTAGAAATTGTGATAGGAGGGAAATTTTTTACCTAGAGTCACCAATAAAATCATTGGAGACAACATCATCTTCAGTGTACCCTAGGATGCCCTTCATTGGACCCTCTGCTGCATATCTGAAATTTTAAACCCAACATTAAGCATTTTATGAACATTATCAGTCATTTTCCATTCAAACCAGATAAACACAGACAAGCCGAAAACCTAAAACAGAATTCACATACTTAATAGCTGCTTTCACATCTTCATAGGAAGCATTCTTTTCGAGTCGACAAGTTAAGTCAACAACAGAAACATTAGGAGTAGGTACACGGAAAGCCATTCCAGTGAGCCGACCATTGAGTTCTGGAAGAACTTTCCCAACAGCCTAAAATTTCAGTCAAAAGATAAAGCCACACGTCACAAAAATTGGTGTTACAAGGCTTTACTGTTTAAGACGTTTTGTTTTCATACCTTTGCAGCACCAGTAGAACTAGGGATGATGTTCTGCCCTGCTCCACGACCACCTCGCCAATCTTTCATAGAAGGACCATCGACGGTTTTCTGTGTGGCTGGAAGTCAACAAAAATCAGCGTAACAAACTGTTGCTTTAAAATGTGCCATGAGTCTACACATGTTTTTTAGTGCAGCGAGGCATACCGGTTGTCGCATGGACGGTTGTCATTAAACCCTCTAAAATACCAAACTCCTCATGTACAACCTGTCAAGGATAACTACTGTCAAAAACATTGCGCAGACGTGGTGAATAAATTGTCATTGGACATTGATTGCAATCTCTGAAAAACAAAATGTTTATTCACCTCACTTTAAAAAATCAGCTTTTGTGTTTCTTAACCTCAACTTCTACTTAATTTAATCAAAATCCAAAAACTAGTCACCTGGTGATTCTGATTCTTAAAAAATGATTCTGGTATTTCAGTTAACAAATGAGAAATTTTCTGGACAATCTTTCCCCATCAAACCCTATCTTTCGCAAACACTTCAATGAGGATATTTTTAGTGTTTTATTAAAAAGCTAAAGATTAGAATAACGTATTTACCAAACGCTCTAACTTGAAAATTTTTCAGCTTCTTCAATTTTATTTTCGAACACTATCCATTTCTAATTTTTTTCTCATTTCTTCAAAATCTATAAATTTTAATCTTTTGCTAACACTCTCTCAATCTCAAAGTTATTGATGAAATCAAACTATCCAATTGCAAGAGATCACTATTTGTTATCCGATGTTTTGTGAGATTTCGGTCAAACCTTGGCCACTGGAGCAAGGCAATTGGTGGTACAGCTAGCATTGGAAACAATGTCCATGCTTGGTTTGTACTTAGTCTCATTTACACCAACAACGAACATTGGGGCATCGCCTGATGGAGCTGAGATCACAACCTTCTTTGCCCCACCCTACAATACAAGCTCTAATGAGAACATTTGTTCACTAGGACACAAAAGATGGTGTTAAAAGCTAACTACTTATTTACCTTTTTGTGTTCTGATGCCTTCTCAATTGTAGTGAAGACCCCAGAAGATTCAACGACATACTCAGCCCCATAGTCACCCCAAGGAATCTCTGCTGGATTCCTATACGGAAACATTGGAGTTAGCATGCGGGTTCAAACGGTTAAACGAGTCACAGATAGTGTTGTGATACCTTTTGCTGCTAATTTTAATCAGCTTTCCATTTATTTCCAAAGTGGATTCATCTGCAACCGAGATGGTCCCCTTGTATGGTCCATGAGTGGAATCGTACTTGAACATGTATGCCTGAAAGAAGTTAACAGCATATCACACTCATGATCTTTATGTAATTCATTCCAAGAAACATGCATGAGTAAGCTAGTTGTTTTTCAGGCCACGAAAGAGATCTTGTATATGTATATAATCAGGTTCCAATGTCAACACCCCAAATCCATCATCTCAATTATCGAGATTACATATTTCATAAAAGCAGCTATTAAAAGAACATGCATGAAAGCAGAACAAGCACACTAACCATGTACTTAGCATCAATAAAAGGATCGTTAACTGCCACAACATCAATGTCATCCCTGAGGGTTGCTATGCGCAGAACGAGCCTCCCAATACGCCCAAAACCTGCAGGATTGACCATCTTAGTCATGTGTGGCCGCAATGTTTTCCAAACACATACTATATCTGCTAATCGTGATTGAATTCATGCAGCACATGGATATAACACACTCAAAGCATAAATACTTGTATTCCTAGGTAGAAAAAATAAAGTTCAGAGATATTAATAATGTGGTGATGATTACAAAGCAAAGCAGGAAAATACTACCATACATACCATTGATCCCAATCTTTGTCTTCCCTCCGCCTCGTGACTCTGAATTAGTCGAATGTGCAACAGAGTTAGTCAGGATCTGAATATAAAAATTATCCAAAAGCAGTGAAACATACAAGGACCGTATATGTACTTGGTATGGTTGGAGGAACTTCTGTAGCCGTTGCTTTAATAGGCTTAATCCCATGTGCAGTAAACCTCCTGTACATTTGGATATTACTCCCATATGAATTTAGGATAACATAACGCTTCCAATAGCATTTCGAATGACAAATATTGATTATTGACTCAACTGTAACGAATGTGAATCAACTTGAACATTAGTGCCACCGATGCTGGATCTGAACTTCACTGATTTTACATTGCCTCGAAAACTCCCATAAGATACCTGAAATAGGTTGTTTAATCAAATGTCTCAACATATCAATGACCCCGTTATTCATCCAACTTAAACAGACGGAACAAGAAACGAAGAGCGCTGGTTCATGGAATAATTGTTCTCTTATTTCCAAAAAAACATATCTAGTCCTGGAAATTCTATCACTCACATTGTTTAGTCACAATTAAACAAAATCCACTAGCAAATCTGTACTACTTCCAGAAACAATCAATCTGACAACTGAAATTAAAAAAATGCAAGGTAAAATTACCACCACTATGGTGATCGAATGACAGTTGATCGGGATTGGACTTCTAACTTTCATCATTTAATACAAGATATGGCATCTCCAATCCACTAGCTATGTTTTTGAAACATAAATCATATTATTAGTAAAGGAGGAAAACTCTGAAAGCAATTCACACGATCTTCCATCACGGAAAGATTCCATAATTTGCTCGAGTCTCGATTTTGCAGTGTAGGAACGGCCACAGATCAGATCCGTTAACTTTTTCATTGCCAAATGTTGTTCGATATATTAACAAAACGGAAACACAATTCAATGTTAGGTCAAAATGCGAGCCACCGTGTAAAAGAACACAGAAAATTAGCTTCTCAAACTCATCCAACAATAATAAATGCAGAAAAAAACAGATTAAAAAAGCTAGAAATGAAAAATATATATAAAAAAAACAGCTAATCCGTGCTCTCTCAAATTTTCGTCATTCTCGACGGATCAAACTCTAAAAACCCCGTGAAAAAAGGCGAGCAACACAGTAACACACCACGGATAGACTGGATGGATGGAGTGCATCGACATCGAGACCAAGCGAGGGCGCAGATCCAATAAGCGAAGAAGAGAACGCCGCCATACTTGAACGCCAAATGCACAATAGCTAATTCTCAGCTGCAATAACTTGACTTGAATTTTTAAAAAAAATAGAGAGAAAGCAAAACCCTAGAGATATATGTGAATTGGCCTTCGAGTGAAGGAAGAAGGCGGCCTTTGACGAATATTTAAATGCTCACGGATTCAGCAGATGGCGGAGTTTCTCACGAGAACGTTACACCAACCCGCGAGCACACCATAAAACAACTGTTGTCGTTTTAAGGTGCGAGGAGGCGTCGTTTTGTGCAACCAATATCTTCGGTAGCCACGTCAGACTTTTGTAAATGGAAGTGGCGCTTTTTGATTTTTTTGGGGGACCCATCGATTCTTTGCATTTATTTTTGTTTATATAATTATATTTATTGTCATTGCATGGTACATATATTTGATATATACAAATTATTTTAAATCTCAATGTCCGATAGAGTTGGCGTAAAAATAACGGAAAATTGGCCTTCAGTCTCCAGTCGTCGTTTTTTTGTGTTCAGTCCCTGGATACTTTTTTAGTACCACATTTCCACATGAAGTGTACCACAATTTGTATGACATAGTACCACAATTTTGTGGGTAGGGAGTGAACCCAAAGAAATGTTTTCATTAGGGATTTTTCACCAACTTCTCCTAAAAATAAACCTTTTTTTTTGTGACTAAAAATATATAAATCTTCTCTTTTTAATGATTTTTTTTATTTAAAAATAAACTTTCATGAGTATGTAACAATTTGATGATTCAATCTGACGCATATCTAATATAAAAATTAATATTTTTAAAATAAAAATAATATTTTTTCGTTAACTTGAAATTTATTTACGAAATCTTCTCATAAATTTTTTTTTATCTCCGTTTAAACCTTCTAGAATAGGCCGATGATGTCGTGGCCAGCGCCGATCAGGTGGAAAATTTGTGTTAGGTAGCAAGGGACCAAGTCAGCACGTGTTTCAGCGACCACGTTTTGATTCTTTAAAAAAAAAAAATTGGCCACACTTTGTTTTGTTATGCATCAAAAATCACGTGATCTGCGACTTTTATACAACTATTATTTTAAGGGTAATGATTTCTATTATTGTGTTGTTAATAGAGAATAAAAGCATAAATAATTACTATTTTGATCTTGTAATTTATTTCTAGTACTCATAAAATAGCTTATTATCTTATTGTAATAAGCTAATAGCTCTCGTGTTTGACCTTGTTCTCAACTTTTACAATTCTCCTGCTCGTTTTTTCTTCGAAATTTGTTTATTTGAGTAATAATATCTAAATTCCATGGACATAATTTGATCTAAATTCATAGCTTAATTATCTTATTGGCATTTTTTATTCGGTCTTGTGTTTTAAAATATATAATTCTATTAAATGATTTGTGAAACATGGAATTTTTTTAATTTAAATGTTATAAAATATCGATTGAACAATAATTACTTTTATGGAAGAGATATCAAAATATTACGAGTTATAATTTTCTATAAAGCGACGTAGTTTTAATAGCGATTCAATACATAAAATTTGAGAAAAATGGGAACACGTTTCTTTTGATGTTTGGAGATGCATAGGTATAATAGTATAAAATAAAGTATATATAACAATGATTATGATAATGATGATCTATGCTATTTATATCTATGTATTATACTTTTAAAAAAAAAAAGTAGTTGGAGAGGGGATATTTTGTTGTGAATAAATATTAAATTTAATATCTCGTCTTAAATTTAGAATTTTTATATCATATAAACTACAATTTATAACTCGTCAATTATGATATATCATCTCCTATATATGTCAATAATAATAAAATTTTTGAATGTTAGAAAATAATTTTCCGAAAGCGACTTTGTTTTGAAGTGATTTTACTATTCTTAAGAAAAATTTGCTCCCGCTATATTGATGCACGGGTTAATGGCAATTCTCTACAAGATCTTCAAAATAAAACAAAATTTACAGACAACAATTACCTAAACACTTTCCCAAATAATAAGTTAGATAATTGATTCAGTGATTTGGGAAGAAAGAATCAATCATTTCGTTTACGAAAGGATGCATCTGGAAAAGAAAAAGACAATTATTCATTCACGAATAGACACCCATTCAAATTTAAACGTTAATTTGCACTTATACTTTTATCATTATTTTAATTTTCGAACAATATTAAAAATAATAACAATAAAAATTAAGGAAAAAATTCAGAATATATAAAAGATATTAATCAATTCTAATTTATCATTAAAAAAAATTAGATATTAATCAGTTCCAACTATCCCCTTCCCAATTAAAAAAAAAAAATCATTCAATTGAATATAATTGAGCGACCAGAATCCCTTGCTATGGCAAGGGCGAAGTCCCAAATCCTAATTGAGCCGAACTATTGAATTATTATTGATTTAGGTCTAGACCAAATGGTCCTGGAAATGGTCCGACCCATAATGTATACGAAAATTACTTATTAATTTCAAATAAATATAATTAATTGCAGATCTTGTGTTTTATGACATCGATGTGTGCCAATTTTTCTTCTTCTTTTCTCGTTACTATTTAAAAAAAAAAGCTGTAACATCAAATTCGTTGTAATAAGTCAGATACAAATACAACATAAAGAAAAGACATTGAATGTGTAATATCCAGTATTCAAACCAGTCATACAATCAGCTGCTTTAGATAAATGGTTCATTTGATTTGTTGATCGACCAATAAAAACAAAACACACAAGAACGTTCGTTAGAATAAGAAGGCCTCTCAACCAACTCCCATCTTGCTTAGGAAGTCACAACTCATGAACAAGTGAGCAGGATTTTTGAGGCCATGAAAAATATAGAAGAATTTATTGGATCGAAGAGTAGGTCTCTTGTGAGACGGTCTCACGAATCTTTATCTATGATACAGGTCAACCCTATCGATATTCACAATAAAAAATAATTATCTTAGCATAAAAAGTAATACTTTTTCATGAATGAATCAAATAAGAAATCCGTCTCACAAAATACGACCCGTGAGATCGTCTCACACAAGTTTCTGCATGGATCAAAAAATTAGGTTCTGTTTGCACAAATATTTTTTTTTACAAAAATTAGTTAGTGTTTTATAAATTTAAAAAATTAAAATACGTGTTTGAATAAAATTTTATTTTAAAAAATTATGAAAACATTCACAAAATATTATTTTTAAAGAATCTTTTTATAGCACATTTAAAAAAAAGAAGCATAAATAATAATTTTCAACTCTAATAGTGAGTGCGCAACACATGTGAAACAGCTAGTAGTCAGTAATGAGTCGACACGTGTTAGTATCCAGCACAGTATCTTATTGGCCTCACGCAGCGACACGTGTCTTAGGTGCCCGATTCCCTAAGAAGTCTTATAGTCAAAACTTCTGTCCGCCCGTCTCTATGTTATTTACATATACGTACATCTGTATCGGCAGTCCACGCTCTCTCAGGGTTTGGTTCTCTGCACGCCGACGAAGATTCCGACTGGGTAAATCTTGCTCAAGTGACGTTATTCTTTGGGTGGACGACCTTATCGTGAGCTGAATTTTAAATAAGATAATTATTGATTTCGAACTTCTTTTTTGGATTTAAGCAGATTTTTTAGGATTCTTTTATGTTTATTGGTTAAAATTTTGTCTTTTCTTAAGTTTGGACACGATATGTACCTCTAATTTCAATCTATTTCATTTAGTTTTTATTATAGGTTTATTTATTCATTTGCGATTTTTCACTCTTTTTTAAAAAAATTTTGTTTATGTGAAGGTCTCACTGTTTAAAACGCATATTAGATAAAATTTGAAGGTTTTCCATTTAATGACAAAGTTTGCACATGGCATATGTTTTATCTGTACTTAATATGTCGTTCACTGGCTGATTGTTATGTATCATAATATCTACAAACTTAGTTTAACATTAAGGTGCGTAGGAAGATGTAGGCTGCATTTGGATCTATAGATTTGAGCTTCGTGGAATACATCATGAATGTTTGGCTGAAATCAGAATTTGAAATTCATCCCTCCTTCAAAATCAAGAAAATTCTAGAGTATGAATTCAAAAGTAATATCAAAAGTAGTCATTTGATATTTATTAATATTTTTTCGAAATCTTCTCTTCCAATACATCATTCAATTTCATTTATCCAAACGTAACTGAGAGTTGATTTTTCATTATATATAGCAGGTGTGGTTGATACTTGGAGCCACAGTGGGATTTTCTGTGGATGTTGGATGATTTTTTAGTTTCCGTCATAGTTTGTACATTCTTGGTCGATTCAATTTGTAGTAATCTGCTTAATCCAATTTTTCTTCCAGTTCTAGATTGAGAATCGAAGTAGAAATACCAACGCCTGTGGCCATGAATAGTTCGGATCAGCAACAGCTGCCTGCACACCAGAACCGGCGGCAACAGCTTGCAGCAGCGGGAGGTGTACCAGTGAGTGGTCAAATGGCTTATGCCACTTCTTATCAAACAACATCAACGGTGGCCACCGGCACTCCAGCTACCGCCGTTTCCTCTCCAACTCGGCTTCCAGCTACCTTCCCCACTCAACAACAGCTTGCTAGTTATCATCAAGCACAGCAGTTCCATAGTCAGCAGCAGCAACAGCAACTCCAAGGTTTTTGGGCCAACCAAATGCAAGAAGTCGAACAAACTATAGAGTTCAAGAACCACAGTCTTCCACTAGCTCGCATAAAAAAGATAATGAAAGCTGATGAAGATGTCAGAATGATCTCTGCTGAAGCTCCGGTTATATTTGCTAAGGCTTGTGAGATGTTCATCTTGGAGCTGACAATGCGGGCTTGGGTTCACACAGAAGAGAATAAGAGACGGACCCTACAGAAGAACGATATTGCAGCTGCAATTTCAAGAACAGATGTGTTCGACTTTCTGGTTGATATCATTCCTAGAGATGAATTGAAGGAAGAGGGTCTTGGAATGGCTAAAGCTACTATTCCATTAATGGGATCTACTGCAGATGCAGTCCCATATTACTATGTTCCCCAACACAATCCACAGCTTGATCAAGTTGCACTTTATGGGGGTCAACAGTCGAGACCACCTCTCTCTTTCATGGCCTGGCCACAGATGCATACTCAGCAGCAGCCACCGGAGCAGCAGCCAGGTGACCCATAACCGAATGGATCATGCTTGAGCTCTACTGAATTATCGCTGATAGATTTTTATTACACTGTTTGGAAGTTTGTGCAGTATATCTTGCAGAAGCCCTATATGATGTTAGCAGGTGGATTCGGTTGATGAGGGGAGTGTAATATATTATATATTATGTTTGGTCCTAAGAGGAACTCGAAAATCCAGAACAGAAGTGAAGATGTTTGTGTTTTGTAAATAGAAAACATGTCTTTTTGCAAAATTTACTTGCGAATAGATTAGAAAATTACGACCATTCCATGATTCTTCGAAAAGATACCTTTGTGGTCAGGCATGTCTCAAAACAGCGACAACAGCGATAAAACCTTTGTTGTGTCATGCATATAATCATCAGATTATTTGTAGTCATGTTTTTTTCATTGAAATTTGATGATATCAAAATTCTAACTATTCACTGCAATATCCTAGTGGACTCGGCTCGGGTTAAGATATGGACTCGGCTGTTAGGGCCTTCCCCCCGTCTTAGAAAGTTTTTTCCGAGTGGATATCAGTTCGGGCTCGTGTGGCTTTTGGCTCTTACTCTAGTATCAAACATGAGTCATCATTTTTGTAAAATGTGCTCGGGTATCTAATGATTAGGGTCGGATCCGGGTCAGGGCAGCTGGATATCATATCAATACCTCTCTATCTGGTCTAAAAAATTATAAAATTTAGACCAATTATTTGGATCTAGACGTGGCCGACCCAAGCACCTTAGACTACTTGGTTGTTTAATGTTTCGGGTAGGATCTGGGTTTGATCGGCTACACGGGATATCAAATTCTAAATCGAAAAATTTTAAAACATATATAAAATATTATATATTTAAAATTTTATATTAGTTGATTATCATGGTTTTATTGTAGGGAAAAACTTGAGTGAGACGGTCTCACGGGTCGTATTTTGTAAGACGGATCTCTTATTTGAGTCATCCATGAAAAAATATTATTTTTTTATGCTAAGAGTATTATTTTTTATTATGAATATCGGTAGGGTTGATCCATCTCACAGATAAAGATTCGTGAGACCGTCTCATAAGAGACATATTCTTTTTTGTATCATAAGTATGGTGATAATTAAGGTGTTCAAATTTCGAATAAAACCGAAAAACCCGTAAATCCAAACCGAAAAAACCAAAAATTAAACTCAACTGAAATCAAAATTTTAAATTCGGATATAAATGTTAAAATTGAAGTTTGGTTATGTTTCGAATTTTATTTGTCAATATCGAGCCAACCGAAAAATCGAAATTTAATTACATTGATAATTTTATTTATATTTTATTAAGATTATATTTTTATTAGATGATATTTAGTATTAAGAATATTTTTGTTAATTTTTATTTGATTGTCATTTATTTAGTTAAATTAAATTTTATATTTTAAAATTTTATTAAAAAATCAACTTAAAAATGATATATTATATTTTAATTATTAATTTATATGATTATTAAAATCGAATAAATCGAGCTGAAATAATCGAACCGATTTGTTAAAAAACAGTGTAATTGTTCGAATATTAAATTATATATTTTTAAAAAATATAAAAAAAATCGAAAATCAAACGTAACCGTCGATCAAAACCTGTCGACTATTCATCTTAATTTTTGGTTGGTGGGGAGTCTCATTTCAATTTTCAACCATGTAGATATGGCCCACCAAGATGATTGGCAGAGAACAGAAGTCCAAGAAAGTAATGTGATGAACTAGGCCGGCAACAGCCGAACGGGACGAAGGTACCTATATGCTACGCTGAACTCTGACTTATCCGATCACCTGACCCATCTTCAGTGATATGTACAGAGTCATCAATCGAACGAGAAGAATAAAATGAGCTGTATATTAGCACCATCCAAGAGGAATTTGGAAATGGAGTCTCCATTCAAGCCGGATATTCTCAAAGGCAAAGTAGCTCTGTTGACCGGAGGCGGGTCGGGGATCGGGTTTGAGATATCTACCCAGTTCGGTAAACACGGAGCCTCCATCGCTATCATGGGTCGCCGCAAGAACGTCATCCACGACGCCGTCTGCGTACTTCAATCTCTTGGAATCCCCGTAAAAATTCTTCCTTTCTGATCAGTAATCTTCGCCATGTTGTAATTCTTTAATGGGTATATTAGCAGTCATGCTTTAATTTTATTTAAGGGTTTCAGGCGGTTGGATTCGAAGGGGACGTTCGGAAACCGGAAGATGCACGGAGAGTGGTGGAGGCAACTGTGGAGAAGTTTGGAAAGCTGGACATCCTTGTGAACGCAGCTGCTGGAAATTTTCTCGTCCCCGCCGAGGATCTTTCACCTAATGGTTTTAAAACAGGTTTGGTCTGGCTTTGGCTTCCGCTTGTCATTCCTCTGAGAAACGAGAATTGAGTTTTTAAGTATTCAAGAGCATAATCATAAGTTTGTATCGGAAAATGATAGTTGTGTCATAGCTGGCGTGCGTGAGCGGTGAATGATAATCTGACAGCGAGCAATATTATCTTAAGGATGGATAATTCACATGTTGGCTGTCCACCCGAAAAAATCGAATCTGTTACTAGAAATAATTCGACTTAATCATCACTCACTTCCCTACGAGTTATTGCGCAAAATTAGGCTAATAAGCGTATCGTCCATGTGTAAGATGAGAGAAAATCCCTTCGAAGATGACTCAAAAGTGCAACGTGCTCGCCAATTGACGACCTTGCTTGATGTTTCAGACACCTTTTAATCCTTGATGCCACTTTTATCTGTCATAAATCACAGCAAAGGATTCCCTATTTTCTTTTTTTTTTTTAAGAAAAGCTTCAAAAGTCAAAACTACTTGATTATATTTATATCCATATATGCAGTGATGGATATTGATTCCGTTGGAACATTTACTATGTGTCACGAAGCACTTAAATATCTCAAGAAAGGCAGATCAGGTAATGACTCATCCACCGGGGGATTCATTCTAAACATCAGCGCCACTTTACACTACACGGCATATTGGTATCAAATCCATGTATCTGCAGCTAAGGTCTCTGATTTTCATCCTATCTGTTCAAACACTACGGCTTTCTTGAAAACTTGTTAAGTTAGCAACTTCTATCTCTAGGCTGCCGTTGATGCCCTCACACGAAATTTAGCTCTTGAATGGGGTACGGACTATGATATTAGAGTTAACGGGATTGCACCAGGACCTATAGGAGATACCACAGGCATGAGTAAACTTCTGCCTAAAGAGATAACCATTGAAGGGGCTGAATCTATGCCGCTTTATAAAGTTGGTGAGAAGTGGGATATTGCAATGGCTGCTATATATCTTGCCTCTGTCGCTGGTGCGTAATCTTGGCACTTACGGTTATATCTTGATAACTGTTTGTTCCTAATGTAATCTTGACCACTTTGAATTATACATTCAGGCAAGTATATAAATGGAACGACTCTCGTTGTTGATGGAGGGCTGTGGTTGACCCAGCCACGCCACCTGCCCAAGGAGGCCGTCAAGCAACTATCTCGGACTGTGGAGAAACGATCCCGTGCTGAACCAACTGGAATTCCTGCCAGCAAGCTGTAGCCTGTGAAGAAAACTTGCATTGTTCTGTGGACTTGCTTTTCCAACTGCATGCAGTGGAGTTATGGCATGTAACATAGATATATGTTGGAAAAATATTCACACCCCTTTGACTTTATACAATTTAGTGCGTGTTCACGAAGGCATTAACAATTTGATGGCATTTCCTGAGGATATATTTCCATGACTTGCTTGATGCGCCTATTTTTAGAATTGAAAAGAGGAAACAATCTTCTGGAAGATCTGAGATACGAAAAACCTTAAATGAAAACTTTTACAACGTCATATAAATATTGATATTAACTTCTAAATAAATAAATTTTTTCCATTGAAACATTAATATTTTACCCGTATTTATTTATTTAAAAAAAAACTCGGCGTTTGAAGTTTTTTCGGTGAGATGGTTGTGCATATATGTGCGTGCAACAAGTTAGATTGGCCAATAATATAGACCACAAGAAAAAAAACAGAGAGAAAATAAAATAATACAAGATGAGCGAAAGGCCAAAGAATGAGCTTCAAAACCATATAACATCGCCTACCTTTAACTCCACGATAAGAATTGAACTCGTATCCGCACATAACCCACCTCTCTCATTTTATTCCTCATTCATTCCCCGAGCACAAGCAGAGGGAGTACTAATGGTGTCGACTCCAGCTTCTCCTGCATTCTGTGGCATCCCCAAGTCTTCATCCACAACAAGCAGGGCTTCCCTTAGTACCCCCACGACCCGCTTCTTCTTCGGAAGTTCCCCACTACGTCGTCTGGTGTCCCGCCCTCGATGAAGCTGTTGCAGTTTCAGTGTAAAAGTATAGGCATTGTCCTGATCCATTCTTTTAACCATATGTATTGTAATTAATAATTACTCATATTTTGCGTTAATCATCGATACACATATTTCCTTAAAAAAAATACAGAAGGGAAAATTGGTATAACAAAGAAAGAAGTCCTTTTTGTAAAGAAAGAGAAAAACGCATTCCGCTTTGTACATGTTCCATTTTTCTTGTTGAATCACAATAAAAGATTAACGAAAATTCGAGGGGGGAAAATGCATTTTTCTCTTTCTTTACAAAAAGGACTTCTTTCTTTGTTATACCAATTTTCCCTTCTGTATTTTTTTTAAGGAAATATGTGTATCGATGATTAACGCAAAATATGAGTAATTATTAATTACAACATTGCTCAGCAATAAATGGAGTGCATCATCTTAATCAAAATCAAAATCATGCCTAACATCTAACACGAGTCACCACTGTGTGCGTGAGACAATATTAGAAATGACATTCACCACATTAATGTCATTTGTTTCTATTGTCCAAACTAAAATGTTGAAATAAGTCGAAAATATCCAAAGTTGGAACAAAAAGAGTGATTTTATTATTATAGGGATGATACTACAAAGTTTCACTAAACTAAAATTTTTCAAATAATCGATTGCATTGAAAATTATGTAATTTTTTTTAAATATGAAAAAAATCCATGAAAACGGAAAATTTTGTATTTTTATTTGAGGGACGTGACTAATGATTCGGTGTAATGGAACATATAGCTTTAGGCCATCTCCAACTCAGAAATTTATTTTGATGTAAATTCTGCACTAAAATAATGCGATTTCTGCACCAAATGTAACATCCATCTCCAACCCATTTACTTCAAATCTTACACTAAAAAGTATATTCTTATAATATTCTTTTTTTATTTGATTTATTTAATTATTTTAAATATATTATTGAATATATTATTATTTAAAAATATCTAATTATTAAATTAATTTATTATTATTATATAAATAATATTTATAATTTTTAATATTAATATTTATAATTAAAAAAACAAAAAAATTAAAAAAAAAATAGAGAGCTCTGCGCCACAGAGGTCCCCCTCTGCGCCAAATTTGGCCAGAGGGGAAATGGAAATAGCGCAGCTCCGTTGGAAGACAACTCTTTCACGCCATTTTGGTGCAAGGGAATTTGGCGCAGAGGGGAAATGAAAATAGCACAGCTCCGTTGAAAGACAACTCTTTCACGTCATTTTGGTGCAAGGTTTGGAGATGCTCTTATATTATAATTACATATTCGACTCGGCAATGTATATTACTCCTGAGATTATTAATTTAATATTTTTAATGACATGACACTAGCAAGAATACACCAGCCAAGAAGCATGGACTGTGACGTATTACCTTCTCCCGTTTTCAACGCTAGCCAATTTTTTGAGCCTCTTTTACCATTTACAATTAAAAAGTGTTCTTAAAATAATTGGACAGTGGTTTAAATGTTTTTTAAAAAAATGTTTATTTAATTTAATTTAATTTAGGATTTCAATTTTGGAACAAATGTTTGATGCACCGAATAAAAGTGGGAAGACCGTGCGCATTACTGGCCACGGTTCAATCTGGCAAAACCCAGCTCCACTAATTATATAAAAAGCGACAAAAGCTTTCTCGAGATTTACATCCGCTATCTCGTGAATTCTTTACGACAACAATAAATCATAGACATTGAACTGGACTAAGGAATCGATCGCTCTCCTATTGATACTATCAGCGTAAGCTGCATTTAGTCGATCATCTTACATATTATATTCATATTTTTAGATATAATCTGTTCGTTTTTTTTATTATAATTTTAGCTGTTGATTTGTGTGTGCGCGCTTTTTTAATAATTTGTTGTTTGAATTGAAGAAATGGCGACGAAGAAGAGCGTGGGATCTTTGAAGGAAGCCGATCTGAAGGGAAAGAGAGTTTTTGTTAGAGTGGATCTGAACGTGCCTTTGGATGATAACTTAAATATCACCGATGATACCAGGATTAGGGCTGCCGTCCCCACAATCAAGTACTTGAATGCACATGGTGCCAAAGTCATCCTCTGCTCCCACCTCGTACGTGTGTTGTACAAGTTTATGTCTCCTGGAAGGATTTGCCATTTCTGTTGTAGTTGCGGTTCTCAATTCTTTTTATGATTAGACCAGTGGTGGATAATTTATTTATAAGTTTTTATGACTTTTTGTGTGCTCATCACCCTGGGGTAAAAACATGGTGTATAAGGATTGTAATGTTGTGATGAGTCCGTTGTTTGTGTTGCTTCTAGAAGTTTATCAATGATTCATAGATTCTTATCCATGAGCTGTTCCATTCTTTCCTGTTATGAATTTGCAATATGAATATCTTGTAAAGATTGATAAATAGAAGGAAAGTTGAAGGTTCTCCTGATGCTAAAATGTGTAATGAGGTGATGTTAGAAATTATTGCATAGAGATGCTTTTATGATATTAAGTGATTAAATAGCATTGACATGGGTTTCAGGGGCGCCCAAAAGGTGTGACTCCGAAGTACAGTTTGAAGCCTCTTGTTCCTAGACTCTCAGAACTTCTTGGAGTCGAGGTATGTCGGCCCATAAGTTTTAAAAGGCGATCTATTTCTTGTGCAAAGTTGTTATTTTGCTTATCTGATCCCTTATTTTTAATTATTATTTCTAGGTCAAGATGGCTAATGACTGTGTTGGTGAAGAAGTTGAGAAGTTGGTAGCTGGACTGCCTGAGGGAGGTGTTGTTCTCCTGGAAAACGTTAGGTTTTACAAAGAAGAAGAAAAGAATGATCCCGAGTTTGCAAAGAAGCTTGCATCACTAGCTGATTTGTATGTTAATGATGCATTTGGAACTGCTCATAGAGCCCATGCTTCAACAGAGGGAGTTGCCAAGTATTTGGAACCATCTGTTGCCGGATTCCTTATGCAGAAGGTTTGTGTTATGTGAACTCTGTTTAGATGTATTGAAGCTGTTGTCCATATTTTGATAGAACCATTAATTTCAATGTTTACTTTTCAATATAGTTTCTTCAAACAGTCTGATGCTGTCTACCGTCGGAATAAAAACTTGTTTAGTGATTTTATGCTCTGAATTCTATTCAGGTTAAGAAGCAGCAATTCCTTCTCATAATTGTTGTGTGATACTTATTTTAAAATGGTACTAGTATTACCCAGTTATATTCTCGCTACTTGATTTTGTTTTCAGGAGCTCGACTATCTAGTTGGGGCTGTGACCAACCCCAAGAAGCCTTTTGCCGCAATTGTTGGTGGCTCAAAGGTATCCACCAAAATCAGTGTTATAGAGTCACTGTTACAAAAGGTGGACATTCTTTTACTGGGTGGAGGAATGATCTTTACCTTCTACAAAGCTCAAGGATATACTGTGGGGTCCTCACTTGTGGAGGAAGACAAGCTTGATCTGGCAACTTCACTTATGGAGAAGGCCAAGGCAAAGGGGGTTTCTCTCTTGCTACCTTCTGATGTGGTTGTTGCTGACAAGTTTGCTGCTGATGCCAACAGCAAGGTAGGCAATTTTTGTGTGGCATGTGAATTTAATTTTATATGCACTAGGATAGTTATGTATTTTACTGACACAATTACCATTAAAACGACAATTTTGTTAACTTACATTTCAAGTGTTTCTAAGCTCTGGTAGGTAGTTAACATTGAAAATGGTTGGAGTTGAAGAGCATTTGTACCAATATGTACTCGAGGAATAAAATGTTTCTGTTTTTTGTTATTTAAGATTGTTACAGCATCTGGGATCCCTGATGGCTGGATGGGTTTGGATATCGGACCTGACAGTATCGAATCATTTGGGGAAGCTTTAGATACCACCAAGACAATCATCTGGAACGGACCTATGGGTGTGTTTGAGTTTGAAAATTTTGCTGCTGGAACAGAGGTATGACTTGAAACTTCCATTCGAGTGACAAACGACACTATAGCAAATTTTGTTCAAGGGTGTTAGGTTGGGGTGGGGGGATTGAGGCCGAAATTAGCTGGATTTTCTATTTTGTTGGTTTGACATCAAATTAGCCCATCATGTTATAAATCTATCTGGCTTGGGCTGTCTCTTTTATTTTTATATATTTGTTTTGAACTTAAAGATAAAATGAAGAAATATAGACTTGGTAAAAAAAAATTGGTCATACTGAACTATAAAAATGTATTCAGAGGATTTAAAAAATTTGTTTTGGGCCTGACAGGATTGCCTGAAAATATTAGAACCTTTCTTAATAAGCTGGGCCTGTTCATTGACCAAATAACCTGCTATGTTAACATACAGGTTTAAATCGAGTCATACCTAATCTGGTTCTGAGTTAACACCCTATTTTTCGTTGATGTCATTGTGAGTCATTCGTCCGTCTGAAAAATCACTTCTTTTGGTATCTGGTGCTCTTGATTATCTTTTTCAGGCTATTGCCAAGAAACTAGCAGAACTCAGTGGAGAGGGAGTGACCACGATCATCGGGGGAGGCGACTCTGTTGCTGCAGTCGAGAAGGTTGGTCTTGCAGACAAGATGAGGCATATTTCAACTGGAGGAGGTGCCAGCTTGGAACTTCTTGAGGGGAAAATGCTTCCGGGAGTTCTTGCCCTCAATGACGCTTGAGTGGCTGCTTGCTGTTTTGGTTTTTGCACTGTCCTGTCTTTCGTTGTAGTCATCCCTGGTTTTTACCAGATCGCGTTGAGATAAATGTGGTAATAGCTTGTTTTGTAGAAACTGTAGTTACAATTTTAATAATAATAGCAACTACCATAGCTCAAGATGAGTGATAAATTCTCTCCAGTATTCTCTTTGTTATGTATTTGCAGCATTACCTCTGCTTCAAATGGCACCATATTTGTGTATTTATGTTTGGGCAACTTTGAAAAAAATACATATGTCCATCTTTGATTTAAAATTCAGTACCTAGATGTTTTTTTTACAAATTAATACCTGACAACACTACAATCTTAGTTTTAACTACCTACAAAGATAAATTTACATTTTTGTCATTTTATTATTTAAATAAAGATATAAATTTACATTTTTGTCATTTTATTATTTAAATAAAGATATAATTTTATCTACCAAATTAATTGTGTGTTTTTCTTCTATCAAAGTATTAGTACCTATTATGGTGTTTCAAATACTTGATTTTGTTATTTGAATACTCCAAATGTGTGCAAAAATATTATATTTTCGAACAATCACCATAAGTTCAATCATTGTTGGTTTTTCATTAAAAATGCAATATGATGACTTATTCATGTCATTTTATTTTTTAAAAAATATAGTTCATCACTCATCATGAAATAAGATTAAATTCTTATTTTGACATATAAAGTATCTATTTTGAAGTTTCATATATTTGATTTTGCTCTTTAAATACTCCAAATGTGTAAGAAAATACTGGATCTTCGAACAATCCCTATAAATTCAGTCATTGTTTGTCTTTTCATGAAAGGTATATTTTGATAACATATTCATCTCATTTAATTATTTTTTGTAAAAAAATCAAATTCCAAACTAATCATGTAAATTCAAAAGTACTTAGTTTTACTTGAGAAATACCTATTTTGAGTTTGCAAATACTTGATTTCGTAAATGAGATACTCACAATATGTATTAAAATACTGGATATTCGAATAGACAACGTAAATTCACTAAGTATTGGTATTTCAATGGAAAATACATTTGGATGACATATTCATCTCATTTAATATTTTTTTGTAAAAAAATTAAACAAATTCTCAAATAAGAATGAAAATTTTAAAGTAACTAATTTTACTTGAGAAGTACTTAATTTGAGTTGGCAAACACTTGATTTCGTAAATGAGATAACCACAATATGTATTACAATATTGGATATTCGAATAGGCAACGTTAATTCTCCAATAGTCCAAGTATTGATCTTTCCATGGAATATGCATTTGGATGAGAAGTACCTAATTTGAGTTTGTAAATACTTGATTTGATATAGAAGATACTCATAATATGTAATAGAATACAGGATATTCAAATATGCAACGTAAGTTAACTAAGTGTTGGCTTTCCATGAAAGATGCATTTGGATGACATATTCATCTCATTTAATATATAAAAAAAATAAACAAATTCTCAAATAAAAATGAAAATTTTAAAGTACTTAGTTTTACTTGATAAGTACCTAATTTGAGTTGGAAAATACTTGATTTCGTAAATGAGATCCTCACAATATATATTAAATATTGGATATTCGAATAGACAACGTAAATTCTCCAAGTGTTGGTATTTCCATGGAATATGCATTTGGATGAAAAGTACCTAATTTGAGTTTGCAAATACTCGATTTGGTACATGAGATACTCATATTATGTAATAGAATACTGGATATTCGAATGTAAGTTCACCAAGTGTTGGCTTTCCATGGAAGATTCGTTTGGATGACATATTTATCTAATTTAATATATTTTTGTAAAAAAAAATTATCAAATTAACATGAAAAATTTAAAGTACTTAGTTTTACTTGAGAAGTATTCATATTGCAAAGATTTGATTCGGTACATGATATACTCATAATATGTAATAGAATACTGGATATTCGAATATGCAAATTAAGTTCACCAAGTGTTTGTCTTTATATGAAAGATGCATTTGGATTACATATTCATCTCATTTAATATTTTTTTGTAAAAGAAAAACAAATTCTCAAATAAACATGAATATTTAAAAGTACTTGATTTTACTTAAGAAGTACCTAATTTCATATTGCAAATACTTGATTTGGTACACGAGATACTCATAATATGTAATAGACTACTGGATATTCGAATATGCAACGTAAATTCACCAAGTATTGGTCTTTCCATGAAAGATGCATTTGGATTACATATTCATCTTATTTAATATTTTTTTGGTAAAAAAATTCTCAAATAGGCATGAAAATTTTAAAGTACTTCGTTTTACTTGAGAAGTACCTAATCCGAGTTTGCAAATACTTGATTTCGTAAATAAGATACTCACAATATGCATTAAAATACTGGATATTTCGAATAGGCAATATTTCCATGGAAAATTCATTAGGATACTTATTCATGTCATTTAAATAAATAAACACAGTTCATTATTAATCATGGACTAATTGAGAAATACATTATGAACATAGTTCGTAAATGAGCTTGAAATTTGCACTTTAAGCATATCTATCGATTCTTGGATTAATGATTTAAAATATTCATCAATATTAATTGACAATACTTTTTGATATTCATTGAATGACTTATTTGACAATTAGACTTATTTGACATACTACTTATTGGTGATTATTCATTATACTTATTAGTGTTTTTTTTCTTTATACTTATGAGTATTGATTTATAATATCATTAATATTCATTCACAATACTTGTTGGTATTCATTAAATGATAAAGCAATACTTTATTTGATATTATCCTCATCAGTATTCTTTCATAATATTTTTTGGTAATATTTCATTATATGTATCAATATTATTTCATTATACTTATTATCAAATTTGAGTTTTTAAAGGGTAAAATCAATTATCAGTTGAATCTAATTATGTAATACTTGTAACATTTTATGTATCACATTTTTATTTCACGGATCTCATCATCCACTCGATATTGACTTCAAATTATATATTTTGACATCATCAAATAATCGAATTTGAGTACTTAAATGGTAAAATAAAGTATTTGTAAACTCGTATTATGTATTATTTGTATTAATTTAGGTATCACATTTTTACTTCACGAATGTCATCCAAAGACCACTCAATATTAACTTCAAATTATATAATTTAACATCTCCAAATAGTTGGATATAAATATTTTGGGAGTAAAATCAAATATTTGCGAACTCGCATTAGATACTCTTTCTATCAGTTTAGCTATAATATTTTAACTTCACCAATTTAGATACTCTTCATATCAATACATCTTCCATGAAAAAATCAATACTTGATGAACTTACGTTGTCTATTCGAATATCCAGTATTTTAATACATATTGTGAGTATCTCATTCAAGATATCAAGTATTTGCAAACTCAAATTAGATACTTCTTAAGTAAAACTGAGTATTTTAAAATTTAAATACTTACTTGGGAATTTTTTTTCTTTGGCTTTTTTTTTTTTGTTTTTACAAAAAAATATTAAATGAGATGAATATGTCATCCAAATGCATCTTCCAAGAAAAGATAAACATTTGGTGATATGACGTTGCATATTCGAATATCAGTATTCAATTACTTATTATAAGTATCTCATGTACCAAATCAAATATTTGCAATATCAAATTAGGTATTTCTCAAATAAAAATAAGTACTTTAAAATTTCTATGCTTAGTTAGGAATTTGTTTTTTCTTTTACATAAAAAATATTAAATGAGATGAATATGTCATCCAAATGCTTATTCCATGGAAATATCAATAGTTGGTGAACTTACGTTGCCTATTCGAATATCTAGTATTTTAATACATATTGTGAGTATCTCATTTACGAAATCAAGTATTTGCAAACTCAAATTAGGTACTTCTCAAGTAAAACTAAGTACTTTAAAATTTTCATGCTTAGTTGAGAATTTGTTTTTTTTTAAAAAAATATTAAATGAGATGAATATGTNAATAAAGGGTAAAAATGTAAATTTTGCTTTATGAGGATTCAAAACTAAAAGTATAGATATGTCAGGTACTGAATCCTAAAAAAATTATGGCTAGGTATTGAATCTTAATTGAAACATTGATTTAGTTATTTTTCTGAAATTTGCCGTTTATGTTTCATGTGAGCAAAATTAATTTCCTTCCACCAAATTTTCTAGTCCAGAAGCAAAATTAATTTCCTTCCTCACAACATTTCAATACAATGCTCCAAACCATTCCTTCGACGCGAGCTTTCATTTGAATAATTAAAACAATTATTGAATTATCGTTTCCAGCAAATTAATTAATTACTCCATCAGGTCTCAACTCTCAAGATGCCGAAGTGCCTAGTAAATTATTGAAATTCATATGTTTAGAGCAATCTAAAGATTCTAAAAACCAATTTAATTTTATTTTGTTGAAAAAATGTATTTTTTGAAATGATATATGGTTGAAACTTGATTATCAAAAAACGTATATTTAAAATGATGATTGGAACTTGAATTTCCAACTTTTATCAAAACTTTGCTAATGATAAATCAATTTCGATATTACAAATTTCCTTATATAAGAAACTGTCACACTAATAAATACTATTTTTTTTTAAACGTCTGATATAAGACATTTAAATATTCAGTATCCTATTTCCATTTATATATTTTAACGACACTGCGAGTCGTTACAAGTACAATATGTTAATGTGCATTAAAACCATATACTATAATTAAAATAATCATATATTATATTAATTTACTTTGGGGACATCCAAATTACCATATTGTTTGGTACTGCGGTGCCATCACCGGTTGTCCATGATAACGACATGTTTTAACAAACCACTTGTATGATTTCTATCCCAAGAAACATCACAAAGAAGAATACTTGCATTTCTATGCATAAACGCACGAAATAACACACGATGTCTTTTATTATTTTTCATTAGTAAATTTAGTATTTTTTGTCGTATATAGCTAATCGTGCTACAATTAAAAGGAGCCAAATTTAGCTGCCACCACTACATTAGTATTTGATCAATTATTACTACAACCAAAAGGTATAAAAATGTAATCTTGTCTTGCATAAAACAGAGGCTAAAACACCAAGAAATCAATAAGTAACAATCGAAAGGGTGGATCGAAAGGGTCCTTCACTCCTTTAATTTTCAATCTTTTTTTTAATTTTTTTCCGAAAATCGTAGCTTTTAATTATTTTAAATTAAAATCATTGTATTTTTTTATATATAAGATGGAGATAAATTTAAGCTTAGAGAGTGTTTGGTAGATCTTATAAACTTTAAACACAATTTATAAATTGCTTTAGATCTTATACGCTCTCATAATTTGTTTTGATAAAAAAGTTGCAATCAACTTATAAACTGTTGTAAACTGTTGAAATAAGATGTTTGATAGTTTTTTAAAAAAAGTTGAGATACATCATACACTATATCTTTTTTTTAAAAAAAGATCTTATTTTATATTTTACTTCTCCAAAATATCCTTATATATTTTTAAATCCTCATTTTATTTTTCACTTCTAGATATCAACTTTATCATTTTGTTTTTTTCTTCAAATTTAAAATATGATTTTGTTCTAATATAAAAGACAAAAGTGTTAATATTTTAACTATAGGATTAAAACGCAGTCAGAACCGACTGCTCCTTGCATTAGAAGCCACAGCAAAAATACTTGCACCTGGAGGCCTCATTAGTTTAGGGGTGGGTCTGTGTCGGACATTCTGGCGGAAGGTAACAATAAGCACGCAATTTCTTGGATTTTATTGTAATGATCATTTGTCTTCTAAAATATTATTCCTTTATTTTGTAGGGAGGAGTTGGACAGAGTCCAGTCTTTTGCTTCTGGATCGTCTGTTAATGATTGGACATGCTGCAACCTCCAAATGTTAAACCGACCCTCAGCTCCGATACTCATTTTGTTATCAAAAAGATGAGAGCGGATGTATGATTATACACTTTTAATTCTGTACATCCAAATATATTTTATTACATATAGGCATTCTTTTACCTTGGACATCGACTAAACATTTGGTGCTTCTTGTTGTTCCTTGCAATGTTCGTGACTGAGCATCATCTGCAAGACCGTACTTTCCGTAGTATGTGGGTGTTTAGGATTTTGTGTTTGAATGTACCCTTGCCCTGTCAATTTATGGACGTTTCAATTATTCATATTTATTGACTGCTACTAGTTCTCATATACCCAGCAATACTTCGTATATAAGCGCCATTAATGATTGGAAATCAGATTATTCCCTTGTGACAGATCTATTTGTCGACGAACCCGATGCCAAAATTATATGACCTTTTTCGATCCGGGTATTTTCTAATATTTTCATATTTTATTGCTTGTTCGGAATGGCAGTTTTGCTAGTTGAATTTGTCAAAAATAAAATTAAAGTGAAGAAGAAAAAGACGATCGCGATGGGACTCGAACCCACAATCTCCCGCTCCGGAGGCGAGCGCCTTATCCATTAGGCCACGCGATCCTTAAATACAGTTTTATATTTGTAAAAATATATTGGGTTTTTTTGACTTAGCTGCGAACACTTATTTTATAGGAATAATTTGAAGCTTTTCTAAATCTACTATAATGATAATTATTATTGATGCTGATGATTTCACATTATTAAGGAAAGATAATACTTTAGGGATAAGTGTGTGCCACCAGAATAATGGGTTGAATTAATAAGGCCCAAAGTAATAACAAAATCCAAACACCTATTAATTGTAAGTTCAGGCCCACCATGGGCTCTGTTCGTTCTTCTCGCACAAGAAAGCTGTCTCAAAAACTCATCCCCCCGCAGTTCTACTCTGCAAAATTGTAAGCACTTTTGGCAGCAGCATTTTAATCTTTCGTATGATTTTGCCCACTTGATCTATATTATTTGCATTGATTCTAGGAGCTTTATCGCTGATCATTCAATGTTTTGTATGTCTAGTGATTATCAACAAAAAAATACTTATTTTTGGCTATGAAACTTTGGGTTTTAATCCTCGTCGGTGCATTTTCCAGATTACCATCTTGTTAAATCCTTAGTGGGTATTCAGACCTATTTTTTGGATAAAAATAAACCTTCTGGCTCATTTCTGTATCCACTTCAAAGGCTAATTGTAGATTTTGATTTTTGAATCTTAGGGCCTAATTTTTTCTAGTGTCTGAATATTAGCTGTTGGAATAGTCAGAATGAATGTATGTTTTGTTTTGTTTATTCTGCAGTGATTTCTTCGAATAGTTAAGTTCAAATCAAGAAATCATGGGCGACAGCCAGTATTCCTTCTCTCTCACTACTTTCAGGTATGCGCTATTGGCTTGATGATTGGTTGTTTTAAGTTAATATATATAAACTCAGGTGGTGTTATTTCCCAATAATTGTGCAGCCCTTCAGGAAAACTCGTTCAGATCGAACATGCCTTGACTGCTGTTGGATCTGGTCAAACATCCTTAGGAATTAAAGGTGAATTTTGAATTTTATCCCTGCACATTATTTATATAATTAAGTGCAACAGACTAGGATCTTCGGGTATGGCAATCATCAGTTGAGACTTGAGAAAGTACCGTACATTCTTGTGAACATGAGAGAATGCTAAAGCGTCAGTATGGCATGAGTTTGGGTTTCTTAAGTTTAAGCTTTAAGATTTTGCGTTTTAACAGGCTAGATTCAGCTCAAGACTTCTACTTTACCATGTCTACTAGCTATGACTAATTAAAGGTTTGCGTTTTGGGTTTGAAATTAAATTTTGACGAGGAAAACTTATCAGGATCTCTATCCTGAAGTCAACACAAAAGGCATTATTATGGTGCTCATGGAGAATATTTAGTCCTATTTCCATCATTTTTTAAGTAAACCGTGGCTTGCGCAATGGAAAGGAAAACATTTGATAAAAAAAATCTCATTATCCTTATGTTTTGGTGGTTGCAGCTGCTAATGGCGTTGTTATTGCAACAGAGAAGAAATTACCTTCAATTTTGGTTGATGAGACATCTGTAAGTATCTTAGTCACAATAATGGGATTGAAGTTTTAATGCATGGAACTTTAAGACCTTTTCAGTTGTCTGGAAGAGTACAGATGGACTATCAATGGGATTTAGGTTTTAATACTTGGAACTTCGAGATTTTTTTCCAGTTGTATTCTGGAAGCTTGCAGATGGATATCTGTTTTATTTGTTTTACTCTGTCTTTTAACAAACCAATCGACACTGCCCTTGAGTCCTTGTTATATATCTGTCTCTGTACACTTAGTCTCCTGTTGAACCTGTCAGCAGTTTACAGTTTAGACCACAAAACTTAATGCTTACCCTATTAATTTTTTCCCAATCTCTCCTTATTGACCTTGTTTTCTAGTCTTAAAGTTTGGTGGTTCAAGGTGAACCTTCTAATGATTATCTCTGCATAAACCAATCGCATACTCTTGGGATTATATTCACTGTCGAGAACTTTTTGGTTGCACCCGAAGCAATATTTTTCCTGCTACCTTGTCCTTTAAAACATACTATTCCACATTTTTTATTTGAAGCGTGTATTAATTTTTCTACTTTGTGTTATTTGCTGTGCTTCTGGCACATTTTTTTCACTATCTCACGTTTTACCCCTTTTTTTTAATTGAAGTTAGTTATGTTGGATGTGATATCCTTGGTTTCTGAGAGTCAGTACTTTTGCAGGTGCAGAAGATTCAGATTTTGACTCCAAACATTGGAGTCGCTTACAGGTTGATGTTCATCATCTGACTTCTATCCTTTGATCTTAAATATTCGTATCACCTCGTCTATTTTTCTAAAAATGTATATTTAATAAATTTTTATATGCAATAAGCATTTCTTGCAATGATAACGATATTTGCATCGAGTTCTTTGATTTATAAAATATGGGTATAATAGAGGTGATTTTCTGGTCATAAGTTTTACATCTGATAGGCTAACGTGGATGTGCACCAGACTCTATTTTTCATGGAGGGATTTGCCAAAATATTATTAATAAAGACCAAATATTTTTCAGTTTTTGCTTTGTATTTTAGGGGCTCACAGAGTTAGAATTTTCATTTTTCAAATAAGCTTGGAGCTTTTCATTTTAATATCAAATGAGTCTCCACTGCCAGTAAATGTCTGAATATCAAATTTCTTCACTTGCTTTATTTTTATTCTCAATGTTTTGTAGATTTGTAAAGTTCCCAGGTGAGTTGACTAATTATTTTCTCATGTTTCAGTGGAATGGGCCCTGATTCTCGAGTTTTGGTTAGAAAAAGTAGGAAACAGGCAGAGCAATATTATCGCCTATACAAAGTACTCATCTGCTCCACATATGACATCTCTTTCCTTTTTTGGTGTAACTATAACCACTTGCTTCATACTTCTTTGTTTCTATACAAATTTAGTGATCCGAAGTTTATTTGTCTTTTTATATGTATTTTTGAAGCTTGATGAAAGCCAGAATTTTATTATTTTTACATGCATTTGAAATTCGTAACTTTGACTTTAACTATCTTGAAATTATTTTGTTTAGTTGTTAGTAATCAAATCAATATACTCTGAAATGAATTAATATTCATGAGGGACGATATGATCTATCTGTTTCATCCTTTTTTTCATTACTATTCATCAGGGTGTTATTTTCATGTAAACTTTGGGCTGATTTTCATTTTCATCACTTAGCAACAGCTGGTATTGCATCCCAGTTGACTCTTCTGTTTTGGTCGTGTTTAACCAGGTGGTCTATAACTTTCCGTTGAACTCACTACTACTTTACTTAGGTTTATCTAGCTGGCTGTAGCTTTGTTTATATTCCAAGTAATATGAAAAAGAGTTTCTTTCCTTTTTTCCTTATTTGTGGAGTTTGATGTGGGTGTTTTGTGGTGTATTTGGGGGGACTGAATAAAAGGAAACCATCTTTGGAGCTACTGGGAAGGCTTTGGAGTGCAAAAAAATTCAAAACTTTGTGACACTTTTTTTGCTTTCTCCATACCAGCTATATCTTTATTCGATACCTTAATAATTTTTGGAAGTTGTGGGGTAGCATGACACTAATATTTTCTGCTCGCTCGTTCACTTTTTCTACCATTAACTACAGGAACAAATCCCAGTGACTCAACTAGTGAGGGAAACTGCCACTGTTATGCAGGAATTCACTCAATCGGGGTAAGTGTTGCATGTTCTCGCATAATTTATCTGGCACTAACGAGGCAAGATTATTTTATTGATTATGAGTCCTTTCATGAATGGCAAGTCTACAATTGGTGACTTTAAAAATATTTAATTGATTTGGAGAATAGAAACTTTAACCAGCTTCTGGATATTGACCAGGCAAAACCAGTAAAAACTGAGTTGTGACAGTTTTTGCTTAATGATTGTGGCTGAGATTTTTAATACTGCAGCATTTAAACGCGGTGCTAACAGGTTCATCGTTTTCCTCTGGCTGTCTGATCTGTAGTATAGAGCGATTTTTTGTTCTTATGATGTGTTACCACCCTATCCATCATGTTATAACCGTTAGTTAGGACACCTGTGAACATTTTCTCAGGGAGATTTCTTGATAGGTTTCCAAATTATCAATAAGGCAGGAAATTTCCATAGAGAGCCCAAAAGAAATCACATGCTTTTCAGCTGAATCTTCCTCGAGACTTTCTCGTGTTGACCACAAGAAAAAACTTGAGGGAACTTATTTTGAATACATTTTCATTTTGCTAAATCTTTATTCATGTTTTCTAAATCCGCGTGCCTTAAGTCCTAATCAGAGTCATCCTATACTGCCTTATGGATGATCTGTAGGATTAGCTGGCTTGTTACGTTTTTTAGCGCGTCATTGTGCTTGTACCATATTTTCTTAGTTTTCTGGCTTTTATGGCAGTGGTGTGAGGCCATTTGGTGTTTCACTCTTGGTTGCTGGATATGATGACAAAGGTCCACAGCTTTATCAGGTATATTAACAACATTAAGTATTGGAATTGTGTTTTGCATTTTCAGTTTGTCTTTCATCACGAAAGCCGATCCTTTCGTTCCAGATATTGCAAGGGAATGTGTTTACGGTGGATCTGCATCTCAATGCTTTTATTCACTTTTTGTTGATTTTATGAAATAGGAAGTTACATAATTAGTAAGTGACTTTTTGGTCGTCTTCTGTATCTGCATCCCGCATCTCATTGCTTTTGTCTCTCAAGTTCTGTAGATTTTTTAAAATATAAAGTTACATTTAATTAGTAGGTGACGTTTTTAGTCTTCTCCATCCTCTTCAATTTCTAGCTTTTGTGATGGGGCCGGGGGTAATTGTGTGCCGGACTGGCAGCTAAGACGTAAATCAAACTTTTTAAAATTGTGCAGCAGTCAAGGTTGGTCTGACAAAAGGGTTAATTGTTGCTCCACAGTAGCCTCTCCTAATCATTGCATCAACTTGCAATTCATTAGAATTGGATACATGACTGTGGCTCTGACATAAATCGTAGGATCGAACAATTGTTGCATTACCATATTTGTTGGTACTTTAAAAATGCATAACAGCCCAAACCCTCTGTTGCGATCATTTCACCAGTGGATATAATTGTTGCCCGTCACATTGACATCAATTTATAGCTCAGAAGACCTACCTTGGAATTTGTTGCATGTATCTTAATTTCAGCTAATTTACCAGTGAAAAGAAAGTTATGTGGCGTGTCTTGGAAAGAACCATCAACTAGCAATTTCTTTTTCATTTTTTTGGTCACATAGGTGGATCCATCAGGTTCATATTTTTCCTGGAAGGCTTCAGCCATGGGAAAGAATGTATCAAATGCAAAGACATTTCTGGAAAAGAGGTTGGTTATCATAATGTTTTTACACTACGAAAATCCTGCTGCTTCATAAAAATAAAAAATTTATGTGGCTTTTCCTTGCGCTGTGACGATAGTTAAGGCAAAAAGAAATCTATGTTCTCTTCGAGTCTGACTTCCTACTTTTGAGGTATTTTGACTGTGCTTTTTCAGTGATTTGCGATTCACTGACTTATTTCTTTCAGATATACTGATGATATGGAACTTGACGATGCCGTGCACACTGCAATCTTGACACTGAAAGAGGGGTAAGGCACCATCTACATGTTGTATTATTTGTTATAAAAATAATTGTGTAACCCTTGAATTTTTGTTTGTAATGGAGGAAGTGAGCATTGGATGTCATTTGTTTCTCCATTTTTTATCATGAAAAGAAGCACTCGTATTTTACCAGGGTGCATTTTTCTTAAATTTCATATTTTCTTGTTCACTCACAGTGCCACGGCCATGGATTCCTTCATGAAATTGTACCCGAGTTGTAGGAGAAAACACTAGTCAATATTTTATCTGCTGGCATTTTCATGTTGGATGCTTGACAATTATCTTTCCTATTGACTTTGTTAACGTGATTCACTTTCAGATTCGAGGGACAGATATCTGGCAAGAACATTGAGATTGGTGTGATTGGCAACGACCAAATCTTCAAGTAT
>NC_133311.1:20280339-20288849 GCF_012295235.1 Primulina huaijiensis | reverse complement strand
TACCATTTGGCAAACAGATACACTTGAATTTGTTTACTCCAAAATATCTCAATATTCCAGTAGTTCAACCTTTAGCTCGACAAGTGAAAACGAAGTCCAAGTTGAAGTTGATGACAAAGATTATGATCCGGGGAAAAAGCTAATGTCATTGATACTTCAACAAAGTCGACAAATTGTTGAAGCATATCAAAGTAATAACGTGATGCGGCGAAGAAGAAGGTTCATCCAAAGAAATCGTGAAGTCGGGCATGCGAGGCTCTTCAATGATTATTTCTCCACAAACCCGGTGTATCGAGATCAAATATTTCGAAGACGATTTCGCATGCGAAGAGAGTTATTCTTTCGAATAGTGAATGCACTTGAGGATCGTGCACCGTATTTTCAGCAAAGGGACGATGCTGCGACAAGAAAAGGCTTGTCACCACTACAAAAATGCACGGCTGCAATTCGTCAATTGGCGTATGGAGTCCCGGCCGACCATCTTGACGAGTACCTACGCATGGGTGAATCAACTGCCATCAAGTGTCTTTTCTAGTTCTGCGGATATGTGGTTGAACTATTTAGTGATCGATATTTGAGAAGGCCAAATGCTGATGATGTTTAACGTCTTCTTCAAATGCATGATGAAAGGCACGGGTTCCCTGGAATGTTGGGCAGTCTTGATTGCATGCACTGGGAATGGAAAAATTGCCCAGTTGCTTGGAAATGCCAGTTTACAAGAGGCCATGGGTCACCGACAATCGTGCTTGAAGCGGTCGCATCTCAAGACTTGTGGATATGACATGCATTCTTTGGTGTCGCCGGTTCACGTAATGATCTTAACGTTTTGTACGAATCTCCCATATTCAATAACGTCTTGCAAGGAAATGCACCAGAGATTAATTTCATGGTCAACGAGACTCAATATACGAATGGGTATTATTTAACAGATGGAATATATCCGGAATGGGCCACTTTCGTTAAGGCTTTTCCTTGCCCGGAGGATCCAAAGAGGAGGATTTTTAAGGAAAGACAAGAGTCTGCAAGAAAAGATGTTGAACGAGCATTTGGGGTGCTCCGAGCTCGATGGGCAATTGTCAGAGGTCCAGCTCGTTATTGGTACAGAAAAAAGTTAAAATATATTATGTTAGCATGCATTATTTTACATAACATGATTGTCGAAGATGAGGGGGTTCACGTTTCAAATTGGTACAACGATGAAGGTGACGAACCAGCACAACCCGTCCAGGGCTCAAACCGAGGATTTCATGAATATCTCTGAACAAATTCCGAAATACGTGACACTCATGTGCATCACCAACTTCGTGCCGACTTAGTTGAACATATTTGGTCATAATACAACAACAATTCTTGAATTAGTATTTTGCATCTTCTGTTAAATTTAATTTATTTTCTTTTATTTTTATGCAAGTGTTATTTATTTTTATATGTTGTACCGTTTTATTTTAGGTTTATAATAATTTTTTAATTTTAAGTAAATGACACTCATAAAAATAAATTATTTTACGTACTGAATATATAAAAACAAATTATTATTAATATAAAATAATAATTTAAATTTCTTAAAAAATTTGAAATTGAATTTATTTAATGTAAAATAAGAATAAGATGAATGAGTGGACATCGGGACCTACAAATAATGAGTGTGAATGTTAAAATGAATGTGAGAGAATAGATGTGTTAATGTAATGTGTAGGGTATCCGCTAGCGCCCGTGTGCAGGGTATCAGTTCTATAAACTAGGTACTTTACATTCGCACCGCGTGTGTAAAGTAATTTTTTTTTTATAATTATCGAGATATTAAAGTGAAATTTGACAAATTTTCAAAGGACTAAAGTTCTATTTAAATTCTTATAATTAAAAAAAATAAAAACAAAAGTATTTGTTGAAATAAAAAATAATAATAAAAACAAAAGTGTAATATTGATATCACACAAGGACAAAATTGGAAGAGCTAAAAACAGATCAAGACACCATTTTTGTCTTTATTGTAGAGATTCTTAATAATAGTAATATATATATACACACACCCCGACCTGGAATGACTTAACACATTATAGTTTAATTAGATCAAGGACGAATTGTGATACTTCTATATATAATCTAGTTAATTACTCCTTTTTAATGCGAGTTTTTTTATTTATGAAATTAAAATAATACCTAGCCTTCTTTTGTAATTAGTATTATTACTTCTCTTAATTTAGCGCTTAATTAATTATGTATTTGTCATATTTTCATATAGTTTATCTTATATTTTCAAGCTTATTAATAATAAAGAGGCAAATAAACTCAAAACGCAATTACGTACAAAAACCTCAAAGCAAAAACATAGGTAAGCACAAAATATCATTGATACCATTATTCAATTATTTTATTTAGCTTCACGTAAAAGCTTACCACACTCTGCTAGTCATATTTGATGCATCTCTACTTACTCGCATATCCTAAATTTTAACAACAATTCAGAATATCAACTTAAAACGGTACATAGAGAATCTATCAAGTATAACAGAATATCTGACAGATGAATTAGTACACATTCCTTTTGGACAACTTCACCCTTAATCCATGTTTCATTTGAATTATGATAGAATCGCTTGCAGAAACCTTGTGATCTTTCACCACTTCAATGTTGTAATGGCATATAACAGTTGCAGCCACCATTTTCATCTGAATAAAGGCCATTTCTTTACCTAGACAAGTTCTTGGCCCGGCGTTGAAGGCCGGGAACTTGTAGGATGGCTCGTGTTTGATACCTCCACGTTCCGTAATCCATCTCTCCGGCTTGAAATCCAGGCAATCTTTCCCCCATATCATCTCCATTCTTCCCATTGAATAGAAAGAAAGCACAACCATTTTGTTCTCAGGAATGTAGTTTCCTGTCGGAAGAATATGTTAGAAAAATGAGTTTTGTACTCATTTGAATCGATAAAATAATTCGAACGAGCTACGTAGCAAACGAAATTATTTCTTGATTACCAATTAGGGTGAATGAGAAATTAATTGAGTTCAAATTTTATCGAATGAAAAGATTGAATCGAAAAGATTATATATATATATATATATATTATAATATATTATTATATTGTAATATTATATAATATATATATAATTAAAAAATAAAAAAAAATTTATTGAAATCACACGGCCAATTGGCCGTGTGATTTCGTGAATGTGGCGCCTCTTGAAAGAGGCGCCACTTTGTCTTGGCCGAATGGCCAAGATGAATGTGATTTTTTTTTTATTATGAAATGATGCACCATTTTATGAAGAGACATGACTCTTGGTTCAAGACTTTTCATCAACTATAAATAGAATCCCTCTCATTTGCATTCATTGCACAATTTTCTCTTCTTCTCCTTTCTCTCTAATTTAGTTCTATATGCGAATTTTTAAGCACTAGCGCTTAAAGTTCAAATTTCCAAGATATAAAATCTTGAACTTGGATTTTCTAAGCTTATACGCTTAAATTCGAACTTTGGAATTAAATTTGAGAGTTGTCTTCTAGTTTTGAGTTTTTTAAGCATTTGCGCTTAAATCCAAGTTTTGCAAGATATAAACTCTTGGAATTGGATTTTTAAGTTTAACGCTTAGAATTCGAAACTAGAAAGTTTGCATACCATCTTGATAGCGTTCTAAACATCTCAAGTTCGTGTGGCTTTGAAATTTGTAGTGCTACTATTTTAAAGTCGTAGTCGTTGTATCTTGGGAAACGAATTGCCAACAACCGTGAGCACCGGGGCGGGGCAATATCGTTTTAAGGAAAAAGAGTCAAACTCTTGCCTCGACTATTTTCTCCTAGCCATTTGGTTCACCCATTTCTATCACGAGATTTCCCAAGACAAATTAAAGAATACCAAACCAACAATCTTAAAACGATATTAGAACCAAAATGGCCTCAACAAGTACAACGACTCCAACTGTCCATCATGGAGAAAAACCTGAAAAGTTCCATGGTACTGATTTCAAGCGGTGGCAACAAAAAATGCTTTTCTACTTGACCACCTTAGCTTTGGCGAAATTCCTCAAAGAAGATCCGCCTACTGTTGATGAAGGAGAACAAGATACTCAAAAGAGGGCAGCCGTTGATGCATGGAATCATAGTGACTTCCTATGCAAAAACTATATCTTGAATGGACTAGACAATGCACTATACAACGTGTATTGTCAAGTGAAAACGGCAAAAGAATTATGGGAGTCACTTGACAAAAAGTATAGATCTGAGGATGCCGGCTTGAAGAAATTCATTGTTGGACGATTCTTGGATTTCAAGATGATTGATTCCAAATCGATCATGGCCCAAGTGCAAGAGTTACAAGTAATTCTGCAAGAAATTCATTCGGAAGGAATGAACCTTAGTGATTCATTTCAAGTGGCGGCCATGATTGAAAAGTTGCCTCCTATGTGGAAAGATTTTAAGAATTATCTCAAGCATAAACGCAAAGAGATGAATCTTGAAGATTTGATTGTGCGCCTAAGAATTGAGGAGGACAACAGGGCATCCGAAAGGAAGGCCGGAAAGAGCAATTTTGAGGCGAGAGCAAATTTGGTGGAACAAAACACTAGCAAGAAGAGAAAGCACCAAGGAAATGGTCCAAAGAAAGGAAAAGCCAAAAAGTTTAAAGGCAATTGTTATAATTGTGGCAAGCCTAACCATTTGGCACGAGATTGCCGAGAAAAGAAAGGTAATCAAAAGAATTCAAGGGACCAAGCGAACATCACCGAAGATGAGAAATTGTCAAATAACATGTCGGATCTCATGCTTTCCGCTGTTGTGTTTGAAGCCAATCTAGTGGACAATCCAAAAGAATGGTTCATCGACACCGGAGCAACAAGACATGTTTGTGCCGAAAAGGAAATGTTCTCTACATATACCCCGATTAGTGGACGACAACTCTTCATGGGTAACTCTACTACGTCAAAAATCGTGGGACTTGGAAAGGTGGTGCTCAAGATGACATCCGGCAAGGAATTAACTCTTATTGATGTGCTACATGTTCCGGACATTCGAAAGAATCTTGTGTCGGGATCAGCACTTGTCAAGGCTGGATTTAGACTAGTGTTTCATTCTAGTAAATTTGTACTATCAAAGAATGATATGTTTGTAGGAAAAGGCTATCTAGAAAAAAGCCTTTTCAAACTGAATGCGATGAATGTACTTCGTAATATTGAAAGCAATAAAAGTACCAATTTTATTTACTTGGTTGAGTCGTGTGATTTATGGCATGACCGTTTAGGTCATGTAAGTTATAATTCATTACGTAAGCTAGTAAATTTAAATTTATTGCCTTCAATTGACGTAAACAAAAAACACAAATGTGAGATTTGTGTAGAGGCAAAATTTACAAAGGCCTCGTTTCCATCCGTGGAAAGAAATACAACTCCTCTAGAGTTAATTCACACTGATTTATGTGATTTGAAGTTTGTGCAAACTAGAGGAGGAAAAAAGTATTTCATTACTTTCATTGATGATTGCACAAGGTATTGTTATGTCTATTTGATACGTAGCAAAGACGAGGCTCTCGAAGTGTTTAAACACTATAAGAATGAGGTTGAAAACCAATTGACTAAACGAATAAAAATTATTCGCAGTGATAGAGGTGGAGAATATGGAGCACCATTTGACGAATTTTGTTGCGAAAGTGGCATTATTCATCAAACTACTGCGCCATATTCACCACAATCAAATGGTATTGCTGAAAGGAAAAATCGCACTCTAAAAGAAATGATGAACGCAATGTTATTGAGTTCAGGATTACCCCAAAACTTGTGGGGGGAAGCAATCCTTTCAGCCAACTATATTCTTAATAAAATACCACACAAAGTTAAGGACGAAACTCCTTACGAATTATGGAAAGGCCACAAGCCTTCCTACAAATATTTAAAAGTGTGGGGGTGTTTGGCAAAAGTTGAAGTGCCAAAACCAAAACAAGTAAAAATTGGGCCTAAGACAATAGATTGTATATTTATTGGATATGCAAATAATAGTAGTGCATATCGATTTTTGGTACATAAATCTGAAATAAGCGATGTGCACGAAGGAACAATTATTGAATCAAGGAATGCTGTCTTCTTTGAAACAACATTTCCTTATTTAGAAAATAAAGAAATAAGTTCTCGAAAAAGGACTTATGAAACTACGAGCGATAGAGTTCAAGAAGAACAACAAGAACCACGACGTAGTAAGAGGGCTAAAACAGCCATGACCTTTGGCCCTGATTTTCTAACTTATATGTTGGAAAATGAACCAATGACAGTTAGTGAAGCACTATCAAGTCCTGAAGCCCTTTTTTGGAAGGAGGCAATGAACAATGAGATAGAATCTATCTTGCAAAATCATACATGGGAATTGGTTGACCTCCCTCCGGGAAATAAACCATTAGGATGCAAGTGGATTCTTAAAAGGAAATACAAGATCGATGGATCTATTGGAAAATATAAGGCTAGATTAGTAGCCAAAGGATATAGACAAATGGAAGGTCTTGATTATTTGGATACATACTCGCCAGTGGCGAGAATAACATCTATTCGTGTATTAATAGCAATTGCGGCATTACGTAATCTAGAAATACATCAAATGGATGTGAAAACGGCATTCCTCAATGGGGAACTTGAGGAAGAAATATATATGGAACAACCTGAAGGGTATATAGTTCCTAGACAAGAGAAAAAGATGTGTAGACTCGTTAAGTCATTATATGGGCTTAAACAAGCGCCAAAACAATGGCATGAAAAATTCGACAAAACTATGTTGTCAAATTGCTTCAAAATTAACGAGTGTATTAAATGTATTTACATCAAAGGCACACCTGAAGCATATGTGATAGTATGCTTGTACGTCGATGATATGTTAATTGTGGGAAGCAATATTAATATCATCAAGACTACTAAGAAGATGTTAACAAAAAACTTCGATATGAAAGATATGAGAGAAGTAGATGTCATTTTGGGAATAAAAGTCACCAAAACATCAGAAGGATGTGTATTGTCGCAATCTCACTATGTTGAGAAAATATTGGAAAAATATAATGCGAATGATATGTCCTTGATCAAAACACCTGTAGATCCAAGTTTGCATCTTTCCAAAAATAAAGGTGAACCCATATCTCAATTAGAGTATTCGAAGATTATAGGCAGTCTGATGTATCTCATGAACTGCACTCGTCCAGATATTGCTTATGCTGTAAACAAACTAAGTAGATTTACAAGTAATCCTGGCAATGATCATTGGAAGGCATTAATAAGGGTACTTAAATATTTAAGATACACCTTAAATTATGGATTACAATATACGAGATATCCCGCGGTCCTAGAAGGTTATAGTGACGCAAATTGGATATCTGACACAAATGATTCAAAATCCACAAGTGGTTACGTATTTACCATTGGTGGTGGGGCTATATCATGGAAGTCTTCTAAGCAAACTTGCATTGCTCGATCCACAATGGAATCGGAATTTATAGCTTTAGACAAAGCTGGAGAAGAAGCCGAATGGCTTCGAAATTTCTTAGAAGAAATCCCTTGTTGGAATAAGCCAGTGTCCTCAATAATAATTCATTGTGATAGTCAATCAGCAATTGGAAGGGCACAAAACACTATATATAATGGTAAGTCTCGACACATCCGTCGTAGACATAATACCATACGACAATTGATCTCTAATGGCATTATCTCCATTGATTATGTAAAATCAAAGGAGAATCTAGCGGATCCACTTACAAAAGGTATACCGAGAGATCAAATGAATTGTTTATCAAGAGGAATGGGACTAAAACCCCAAAATTAAATCTTGTAGTGGATACCCAACCTAGTTGACTGGAGATCCCAAGATCTAGGTTCAAAAGGGACAACTAAATTACGAGATTTGTAGAAACACCTGGAGAAATCTCCTACCTATTCCTATGATAAGAGGTGTTGCCCAGAAAGGGGTATGAGGCTAGGTCTTACCTTTAATGATTCCTAAGATATATTAATACGTATATTGGAGTATAGTGGGATACTCTCCTAGGAGATCACCGGCGTAAGTGCGAAGTGTGGCCGCTTCAAATATGAAAAGCACTCGCGAAACCAAGGGGTGTCCATGGCCGAAATGGACCCAACAGTGAGAACATAATGAAATGTTAGAAATGTTATTGTGTGAATATAATTGTCTTGGTTTACACAAAACGGCGAATAGTTCAAGGCATCACGTCCACTAATTGCCAAGTAAATCCGATTATATCTTACTAAGGAAGGTTCAAAGCCAAAAGCTACCTATCCTGATGCAATAATATTTTGCTAGAACGCTATTTGTCGAGTCAGCATAGTCACATGCATTAATTTTCATTCATGTGGGGGATTGTTAGAAAAATGAGTTTTGTACTCATTTGAATCGATAAAATAATTCGAACGAGCTACGTAGCAAACGAAATTATTTCTTGATTACCAATTAGGGTGAATGAGAAATTAATTGAGTTCAAATTTTATCGAATGAAAAGATTGAATCGAAAAGATTATATATATATATATAT
>NC_133311.1:20221275-20280257 GCF_012295235.1 Primulina huaijiensis | reverse complement strand
ACCATTTTCTCTTCTTCTTCTTTCTCTCTAATTTAATTCTATATGCGAATTTTTAAGCACTAGCGCTTAAAGTTCAAATTTCCAAGATATAAAATCTTGAATTTGGATTTTCTAAGCTTATACGCTTAAATTCGAACTTTGGAATTAAATTTGAGAATTGTCTTCTAGTTTTGAGTTTTTTAAGCATTTGCGCTTAAATCCAAGTTTTGCAAGATATAAACTCTTGGAATTGGATTTTTAAGTTTAACGCTTAGAATTCGAAACTAGAAAATTTGCATACCATCTTGATAGCGTTCTAAACATTTCAAGTTCGTGTGGCGTTGAAATTTGTAGTGCTACTATTTTAAAGTCGTAGTCGTTGTATCTGGGGAAACGAAGTGCCAACAACCGTGAGCACCGGGGCGGGGCAATATCGTTTTAAGGAAAAAGAGTCAAACTCTTGCCTCGACTATTTTCACCTAGCCATTTGGTTCACCCATTTCTATCCCGAGTTTTCCCAAGACAAATTAAAGAATACCAAACCAACAGAATATCGGGTTTAATTGGAGCTTTATGTTCCAATGCCACCGGAGGGAATAGCCTGAGAGACTCACATAGAGCTCCATGGAGGTAGTTTAGCTTCTTGGACTCGTTCACGCTGAAGTTCCTCCATTTCTTGTTCTCACTTCCGTGCAATTCGTCCTCGATTTCTTGTCGAATCTTCATTTCCGCTGAAGGGTTTGCAGCAAGTAACCAGAAAAGCCATGCGAGACAAGTACTTGTTGTATCTCTTCCAGCAAGCATCAAATTTAACGAGGTGTCTCTCAAGAATTCTCTCGAATCATCACTTGAAGAACAGTTCTTTATCTCCTCATATTTCCTTTCGAAAGATTTCAACAAGTTGAAACCATCACCATCTTTTCCTACTCCATCATTAATCGAAACAAGGGGATATATAAATTCGTCGAACGATTTCCAGGCATTCATCAAAGTCTTCTCTTTACCAATTTGCAGCCATTTTTGGAGCTTCCAGATCCTCTCAGGCAATATATGCCTATGCAACAGGGCTTCCACTGTGCCATTGAAGGCCTTTTCACAAGGAATATAAGGCAAATCAACGGACAAACTCTCTGGATCATAATCCAGAACTAATTTACATATGCTGTCAAAAGTGAATCTCTGGAAAACATCCTGCAAATCTAAATCAACCCCTTTTTCCAGGAACCCGTCGAGAACCGGGAGCAATCCTTTTTCAATTTTCTCCCAAATATTCCTCTCCAAGAAACTGTAGAACTTGGGCTGAGTCATCAGTGAAAGAGTCGTTTTCCTGTGAAATTCCCACAGCTCGAAATCAGCATTGAAAATCCCGTCTCCCAATATTTCAAAAATCTCCCTGAATTCAGGACCCTTTGGGTAGTTCGAGAAATTTTTACTAAAAACATGATGAATATTTGCTGGATCACTCGTCAACAATATGTCCATGTTGCAAAACCAAGGCCCTTTGAACTCAAATGTCCCATTCGATTCTGTTAAGAGTTCTGTTGCATACTCATGAATTCGATGAGAATTGTGAAGAAGATAAGGAAGCATTCCCAGAACTGGCCAATTAGTCGGCACCGAGCTTTTCTTCTGAACTCTAATCTTCAAGAAATATAGAAAAATTACACTGATGGGAATCAATAGAATCTCAAGATATGCATAGAAGGCCATTGATTCAATAATGACTGAGATTATTGAAAAAGGGAAAAAAAATCTTTGGTTTGCTATTCCTTGAAGTGATCTTTCGGAGGACGTGAAATTGCTGGAGTTAAAAACATGTGGTGCATTGCCCGACACGTTGTCGTGCACATCGTTGTCGTGGGATCCCATAAGATCCAACTGGTGTACTGTGCACACAGCAGAGGATCCAAACTATGGATCTAGGCTGGGTTATCCTAGGCTGTAGTCCAACCGTTTTTTTTTTAAAATTACCTATTTAAAGCTCAACCCACCTCTTTAATATATGGTTCAAGCTCTCGCTAACTTAAATTTCTAGATCCATCCACAGTGGTGTCCGTACGGGTGGGGAGATGCATATATAATTATGGTCTTTATCTTTGATATTTATGGTTTACCCATATCATGTTGAATTGGTATTTATAAAATATTTTTATAAAAGAGTTTTTTTTTTTTATAAATGTTTTAAAATTATTTTAAGAATGAATATGCGTTTTGATAATTACTTTTTTAAAAATAATTTTAGAATTGAAATTGTGTTTAGATAACTATTTTAAAATAACGTTTTTATAGTTAAAATTAAAAATTATAAAGAAGAGGTTTGAACAACTATTATATAAAATTTTCTAAATTTCGTTTAACTCGGGTTTTTTTATTCAAAAAATACCTCTTAATTGTTATTTAAAATTTAAATAACAAAGCCATCTGAGCGTTCAATTCGTGTTTTTACAAGCCCCATCCCTTGTATAGATATATGAGAAATTGAATGAATACATGTGATTGTAGCCAAACAATAATTTGTGAAATTGAAATTTGTTACATTGGAATAGACATGAATTTGGTTGTCTGTGAAAACAATCGCCAAAGTTTATGAATTATCATTTTTTTCGTCACATTATAAATAATTTTAAACTACTTGTTTAAATATAACCAAAGTATCGAAGAATTAAATTTTTTTAAAAAAATATGACCCAATAATTAAGACCAACAGGTTTGTTGAGCTAGCTTTGATTGGAATTTTTTTTTTTAAAATAAAATCAAAGTTTTGGGCTTTTTTCCAAACCAGATCTGTCAATTATAGGCCAGTTTATTTCGGAAAGACCAAACCCAAACCCAAAAATATATGAGTTTAAAATCCGAGTCGGGTCTGCAATTATTTGAGGATGTGGAGCCCCTATTATTTCGCTCCCGCCCCCAATTTTCTCTCTCCATTGATTTATTATTTTGCTTTTTTTTTTTTAGCTTTCACATAGATTTCTTCTCCTTGATGACCAATCCCTCGCCAAATTTCGCAGTTTATCTGATTGAATGTATACCAAATCGCTGGTTTTAGCTGAAATAATTTTTCTTCGCAGATTTTGCTCGAATTCTGGTTTCCGTTTGTATTTATTTATTTTTCTGGTTGACAAGGAGTTTGCGGATTGATTTTTGGTAGATTTGCGATCGGAGATGGCATCCGGATCACCTACGGTGAATAAGATAGAGAGGGCACAGCAGATGTACCGAGAAGGAAAATATACGGAAGCACTCGGTTATTACACCGACTCGTTATCCATGGCGAAGGCCAAACCACAGAAGATTGCCCTCCACAGCAATCGTGCCGCGTGTTATCTTAAACTTCACGACTTCAAGAAGGTACCGCATGTTGTTCATGTATTTTTTTGATGCTCCGGCCAGCTTTTATTTATCCTAATTTGGATTGTAAGCTACTGAAAATTCGTGTAATGTGTTGTCTAATGGGAGGAGAAAAAAATGTGTCACTGGGAAAGTTGATAATTGTGCTTGAACAATCGAAATGATTATACATAGTTTGTTGTGTATGTGTAGGGATGTAAATGAACCAAACCGTTCGCGAGCTATTCGAAGCTCGGCTCGATAAAAAAGTTGTTTGAGTTTGTTTGTTAATCATATCAAACCAAGCCCAAGCTCGATTTTGAGCTCGAAAATTTAATCAAACCAAGCTCAAGCCTCAGGATATTCGGCTCGTGAGCTCGCAAACATGTTCGATAATAGGCTCGCGAGCTCGAGTCGTTTAGGTGGCTCGTAAGCTCGAGCTCGAGCTCGAGCTCGAGTCGTTTAGGTGGCTCGTAAGCCTGAGCTTGGCTCATTTGTTGAGTTGACAAATAAAAATATTAGTACTAATGTCAATGTAAGAAATTGAATATAAGACATGTTTAAAAAAATGATGAATTCACACCATTTAGTCACAATTACATTTTTAATCTTATTTGCATATCATTATACTAAAATGTTCTTTAAAATACAATAAATAAAATGAATTAACAGAAATACATCAACTTATTCTTTTTCCCTAAAAATTTACATAACCAAGTCATATACAAATTGAGTAACTTTACTATTAGTCTGTGAAGGTTAATTAAAAATTTTACATGCTAAATTGATATGTCATTTGACATTAATCAATAATTTAAGTTAATTATGTCGAATTCATTTCATAATGATGTGCTGTCTTCCATCTACTATATTTAATAAATATTCTAGATGATTTTGGTGATATCAGTATATAATGAATATTCTAGATGTATGATTTTGGAATGTTCAATAATATACTGATTTATGTTTTTTTTAGCTCTTATCTGTGTCGTTTTGGTTATTTATGAATGAATTTACATTTTTATGTCTGATTTAAAATTAGTTTATAGATACATTTAATTTTTAACAAGCTCGATTCAAACTCAAACTCGAGCTCAATTATATGCTTATCGAGCTCGAAAACGAGACGAGCTCAAGCCAGGCTTGTTAAACATGCTAAACAAGCTATTCATGAATCAAGCTCGAGCCTGACTTGATTAACATGCTAAACGAGCTTTTAACGAGCCGAGCTCGAGCTTTTCTCGAGCTCAGTAATTTCAATACAAACCGAGCTCGAGCCTGATAATAGAAGCTCGAATCGAGCTCGAGCCTCAAACAGTCTTAAACAAACCAAGCTCAAGCTTGATACTGTTTGGTTTGGTTTGGATTGTTTACATCCCTATGTATGTGTATATCCCTATGTATGTGTATATATGACAGTAGTCGAGGAGGCACTTAAAATGATAGTTCCATAAAAAAAAGTGAAAATATTTAGCGGGACCATTTAATGTTTTCAGTTTGATGCTGATGCAGCAGGATAGAGCTTGTTCAAGGCACGAAGCCAATTTAGTAGTTTGTTTGGCATGTATTGGGCTGCGGCTGCACTTCATACCAAAACAGAACATTTATTTTTTTTCATACTGCTATTCGGACTCGGATGCACAAATTGATTATTGTCGGTCCTTGTCTTTTCTTCTTGTGCTCATTACTGGTCACTGCTCGCTGATTTTGAATAAGGAGTATTAATTGATGCTTGAATCTCATAGAAAAGGCGGATTAATCTTTAACTTTTTTATGTCCATCATTATTTCCATTCTCATTTTATAAGGTTTAAAATTCTATAATGGATAGGCAAACAATTGTGCAGATTACTAAAAAGGTTCACTGTCTATTACGTGCAAGGTACAAACACACTGGTGCTAAAAAGTCAAGATTAATAAATCACCTCTCTCAGGTGTCACATGCTCTTTTTTGGTGAACTCGATTTAGTTTAGCAAGGAATTTACCTCCTCGTTACTGGTCGCTATGGGTCCATCTTATATCTCTTTCTACCATTTTGTGTAAGAATTTCTTTAGCAATATAATTTTCTCTCTTGGGATTTGTGGTCGTGTGTTGTGATTGGCGAAAATTGATCTGAGAGCAAATATAATGGAGAAGAGAGGTGATCAACCAAGTCTGAGCTAATTTGGGATTAAGGTTTGAGGATGCAGTTTAGGTGGGATGGGGTTAGTGTTGATTAGCCAAAAGCTGTTGATTTTTACCGGTATAAATGGTTGTTTTAGTTTTGCAGCAGTTTTGTCTTGTATTTGTATATATATTTTTTACGGGTGTTATGACATGTTTACTTTAAAACACTCGAAACTATCGCATAGTGATAAAAAACGATAATTTTGTGAGGATCGACACTTTTTGACCCTCTATTTTTAAAACAAGGTGTCATATAAATTATACTCACATTAACTTGCCATCGAGGGTTGACAGCTGACTGCCAATTAGACGCATGTAGAGAACCAACTAGGGAAACTTGTCATGGCCTCGAAGGTATTTTAGAAGCTCGTAAAGTTACATTCAAGGGTCCATAAAGATTTGAATGAAACCATGACAACTTTGAAAACTTGACTAGCGAGAAAATATGTTTGGCCAAAGCCAGAAAGACGTTGGCCCCACTTCATTGACCAAGAGATTTATCGTTGCTTAGCAGGAAACTCAGAAATTGCCACCATCTTGATGTTGTCTTTTTTCATATACCTTTTTTTCCAAGAAAGAGTTCTGATTCATGGTTTTTGGTGGTCTGTTGTTATCAGTTGCTTCTTAACACGTCTTTCTGCATCTCACTAGCTATAATAACTTATATATTCTTTTGTTGGAAGAAGATTGGTTTTTAAAATAATGGGGAAATATTTTTCTCTCTCTTTTACATAAGCTATCAAATACTTAATCTTCCATATCTTCAATCTTTGCAGGCAGCAGAAGAATGCACCTCAGTGCTTGAGCTTGACCAAAATCACACAGGAGCATTGATGTTGCGAGCTCAAACCCTGGTCACCTTAACGTAGTACCATTCAGCCCTTTTCGATGTCAACAGACTTATCGAGTTAAATCCATCATCAGAAACGTATAGAAACCTCCAGGCCCTTTTAAAGACTCAACTGGTGAGCACTCCATTTTCCTTGATTGTGCGGAACTTTTAGTTAACAATTTTGTTCCAACACCACTTCAGCTTTTCACAAGGCATGAATTTACTTTAGTCGTGCCAAGTTATACAGCCGTGGAAATTATGGATTTGTTATTTTCATTCTTCTGGACTTCTTTTGTCCAATTTTGGTGTTGTCAATTAAAGATGGCGTGTTTTGTTCAAGGAAAGCCACTTGCTCCTATACCCGAAGATGAGGCAGAGCTTGAAGAAGATGACCATTCCGCGTCAGGTGAAACAGAATTGGAAGAAAAGGAGGACGAACGAGAAGGAATTAAAGAGGTGGGTGAATCTAAAAAAGAAGAAGACATGATTGATGCAGCTGGAGAAAACGAGAATAGAAATGACATCACTGAACTTGGAGCCTCCAGAAATTACAATATTAAAAAAAAAATCCAATAAACAATCTGGATGGCAGGCAATCCCAAAACCGAAAGGACACTCTAATCTTGACTACTCCAGATGGGACACGGTTGAAGATGACTCTACCAAAGAAGAAGACGAAGATGAGGATGAAGATTCTCAGCCTCAGTATCGATTTCGTGTTAAAACCGTGGGTGTTAAGGCAGTCAAATAAATTTCATGAAGACCAAGACAATTGCCTGAATTCTCACCTCGACTCAATTTTAAAGGTCAGCTATGAAATGCATCGCATTATATCATCAACATTCTTTGGAGAAAGCTGCATCCTGTTTCGATAATTTGAAGGTTGAGGATTTTCACTGGGCCTGCTAACTTGTGTTAGTTATCTGCAACGGAGCTGTTGGCACGCTGGGTGTTCCATACTCGTGCCAGCCATCCCTTGCTGGGAGTGGAACGTGCTAAGGAATCAATATGTGACAGCTCTTTAACATTCTTTCAAGGTTTTATACGAGGAATGTCGAGCATTGTGCTATCTATCTGAAGATGGTAAAATCATACCCGTCGTATATGTGCAACCATTTTGTGTGCTGCTCGTGACCGTGAAAAGATGGTAAAAACACAACTATTTGTCCCCGTCTTTCTTTCCAACCGAGTCATTTGATTGATTTTGCTTTGTTCTTTTGATGATGATGTACAAGTTAATTTGGTTTGACGATATTTATGTCAAAGACGACGACTGTGTCTGAATGTTCACCTGCTCAGTAATTTAGTTTTTCATTTAGAGACATGGGAGACTGGAGGGTTATATGTTGGGAATGTGAAGTGTAAATAACTAAGTTTTTCTCAAACCCATTTTAACCATATACTCGAAATTGTAAAAAAAAAAAAAAATTCAAAATCAAAATCAAAATCAGTTCAAATATTAGATTAATATTTGGCATGTTTTTAAAATTAAGTATGCTATGGATTTCATATAAGCCAGAACTTTGTGCTTTCGCCTATTTTATTTCAATGCATTTTTTTATATATAAAAAATGACGCCTTTTAATATTCGTTTTCCAAAATAAATTCCTTTATATTTTTCATAGGAGTGACGCGACTTAAAAAATAGTAAAATACTCATTTGAATCCCTTATTTCATTGTCAACCACACCATGTAAAGTGTAATGTTACCACTTCCATTTCAATTTCACCTTTTTCCTGAAAAATCTGAAAAACTAATTTGCTATTTAAATATTAAATTACATAATAATTTATTTGATTTATGAAAAAGATAATAAATTATATATATATATTCTATGTTATTAAAGTTGAGGACATGATAGTAACCACGACACCAACTTTACTCTTATATGATATTAATATTACACTTTTGTTTTTGTTTTTTTTAAATTTAAATACACACTTTTATTTTTATTTTTTTATTTCAAAAATTCAAAAATCAATTTAATCACTCCATAATTTATTAAATTTTACTTTAATCAATCAATAATAATAATAAAAAACTTTACACACATAGCATGTTCAGAGTAACTGCTATGTGTATACACCTCACACATGGAGCAGTGGAATCATGCCATCATCAAGAAAAAGACAGCTTGTTCCGTCGAGGAGGGAAACCTAAATATTTTCAAAACAAATGCCCTTCGTAATATATTGCGTCACCCACCAAACTCGACAAAATAAATTTATTTTGGGGTTCCTCCGTTTCTGTTCATGGAGATTCTTACATAGATTTCTCCGACATCGTCATAATCCTCTTAATTTTTCTGAAAGTTTCAGATTTTGCCAATTAGAGTTCCTTTGTACGAATTTCTTTGATGGCGAAAGGCGGAAGTGATGGCAGCAGGGCCGGCCCGGATCTCAATTTACCCGACGATATATTGTCGGTGATTCCGGCGGACCCCTACGACCAGCTGGATCTGGCACGTAAGATCACGTCCATGGCGATCGCGTCGCGAGTCTCAAAGCTGGAGACGGAGGCGGGCCGGCTTCAGAAGAAACTGCAAGAGAAAGACCGGCGGATTGTGGAGCTGGAAGACAAGGTGTCTGAGCTACAGACGGCCTACGAGGAAGCTGATTTGCGATTGAACATCACGCGCGAGGATAATGTTAACTTCCGTTTCAAGCAAATTTTTCTTTAAATTTTATTATTTTACTTTCTGAATTGCTCGTTGACTCGCAGATTAAGCTACTAAAGGAGAGGGATTCCTTGGCATTGACAGCGAAGAAGCTGGGTCGAGACTTGGCTAAGGTAATTCTTGTCAAGTGTACTTGTTATTTTCTTAAGCAGGAAATGGTGTTTTCACTTCATCTCATTTTTCAAATCCTTTTTCCCATATAAGGAAGGCAATGGGTTAGCCAACAATCATTTATATTAATTAAATCTATTTAACTACGAGTCAGAAATGAGAAAGTATATAGATTTAGGATTAATGCCCACGTAAAGGGGTATTGTGAAGTGTGAACTTGTTTTTGAGCTTGTGAACCCCTTGTAGTGATACCAAGAAATACTACTTTGTTTCAAAGTCTCAACTCACAAGACCTGGATCGATAATAATTATACATCTAATATTGGTTGAGGAAGATGTGGAATCTTTGTTGTTTGAATGACATTGAGAGGCCCCTTGGTGGCAGCGGAAAGAACTAAAAAAGAGGCAACTTCTATATGTGCAAAAGTTATATTTTTAAGAAAAATTACTGGCTTTTTTCGTTTGAGCGGTGTTGCCTTAGGTCGTTTTTTGCTGGTCAATAACAGTTGAATAGTTGATCTTTGAGTTCGTAATTTAGTGTTTGGAGAAATGTTTTAGGATATTAATGATGCACAGAAGCCATAGAGATTTTCAAAATTTTTTAATTTTAATTTGAAAATGAATTAGGTAATATGATCATCCCGTTCTTGGCTGTATGGTATGTACTAGGTGAACAAATTGCAATCCAATGTTATGAATGGTGACTCGAAATTGGGTATTGGAATTGGAAGCATGAAATTTTTTCCGCAGAGATTTGATGATTTTCAAGAACTCCCAATTTCAGATTTTACTTGATGCCTACAAACATCAGCTGACTATTTGTTAATTATGTTATATTCTGGTTATTGGTGTTTCATTGCTATTAACGCTGTTTGATTATTAGATGTCAGCCTCATTGTCTTTCTGTTTATGAGGAGTATAATTGACAAACTATTTAACTGTTCTTTTGACAGCTGGAGACATTCAAGAGACAATTGATGCACTCGTTGAATGATGAAAACACACCTGTAAGAATACTAAACTTTATGTGGGTTAGTCACCTCTCTGATTTCTGCTGGCCGTGAATATAAAATCTTTACCTTCATCGCAGCAGACTGAAACTGTTGATATCGGCACTTATGACCTAGCTGTCCCTAAGAATCATTCCACAAATGGTAATTTAAAGTTTTGCCCATGTATTATGTGTGTATTTTGCAATTGGAAGTTGTATCTTTGCCTATGTTCTTTCATCTGCATGTGATGATTTGGTGTTACCTGTAGTTTTAAATGTAGATGAGGGGGCAAATGGCTACCGAAAATATCACACTTTTTCCGGGTCTACAGACAATTCTAACATAAATCATGATGGTATTGAACCAAAATCTTGTTTTATGTGTTGTTCAACATCTGCAAAACTGCTTCCAAGGCTCTAGTGTAAGCAATGGTTTTATCTATTATTTTATTTGGCAGTCTCTAAGCAAGGTATACAAAGTTTTTCAATGACACGCTATGTATCGCCCAGACTTACTCCTTCTGGAACTCCAAATATGATATCTGCTAGTGTGTCACCAAGAAAGTATTCAGCTGTTGGCTCTCCTCAGAAGACATCTGGCACTAACTCTCCTATGCTGCAGTATGATGGACGAGGTTCTCTTTCTGCTTGGTTTCCATCAAGCCAGCAATCCTCAGCAGCCAACTCTCCTCCTCGTGGGCGCTCAGTCTCAGGTCTACGATACTTTTTGGAATTTTTTTATCTATAGCACTTTGAGATGGAGATGCGTAATTAGTATTTTTGATCGGTTAGACAAAAATCTGTTATACATACCTGTCATATCTACATCTTAATTTTTTTGCTTTCTCGTGTAATCAAAACTTGTAGCTCGTACTCCTAGAATTGACGGAAAAGAGTTCTTTCGTCAAGCCAGGTGAGTAACATTTCATTTTTAACTGAAATGTGTTTAGAACTAGTAAGAAATCCAAACTTTTATAAGCCATATCAAAGAAAGAAACTCCACAAAAGTCAGAAATATCAAAGAAATAACTCTGCCTATTCTCTTGATCTTTCAAGGATTTGTTGAATTGTCAAATGCAGGAGTCATCTTTCATTGGAGCAGTTCAGTGCGTTTCTGACGAACATTAAGGAATTGAATGCACAAAGACAATCTAGAGAGGTATTGCAAGTCCCTTTATGATACTCGTGTATCATATTTTAGAATTTTAGTTTCTGTCAGTTTTTTTTCATGGAACAGTTAGTGTTCAAAATGTTCTCTTACCCGTTGTTTTTCCTGCAATCAGGAGACTCTGAGAAAGGCAGAGGAGATTTTAGGAACCGATAACAAAGATCTCTATGTATCATTTCAAGGATTGCTTAATCGCAACACGCAAAAATTTTGAATCATTTTTCCCCAGGAGACATGGAATGGGATTTTAATCAAAGCAAAGCCTTAGCCCAGGTACAAGCTTTCTTGGTTGCTTATACTGGGTAATTGCTTTTAAATTCTTTGTGGCGTAGAATATATGTCGGAATGCACCATTTATCAGCTGATAGTCTGATCAGCAAATAATAACGTTGTGATGTAAGAACATTTTATTGTTTTAAAAACAATATCTATGTTAAATTTATGGCTCGAGTTCGTGAGAAAAGGTAAAATATTCTTTAATATTGTTTCATTTTATATTGAAGAATTTATTCTTTCATTTTTTATCCATCAATAAAATAATTTTTTTACGCCAATTTAAATTTGATTGCTTGATTGAAAAACAAATAAATTCTGACAAGAGATAATTTGGTAAGTTTAAATTTTTTAAACACTCTTGCATCAAACTTTTAAACAAAAAAAAATTTGTATTTATGAGAAAAAATGACAAAATTTGATAAACTAATTAGCAAAATTTATCATGAAAACAAATTCAACTAAATTTTTATCCTTTATTGTAGTTTTTATAATTTTAAAATTATTTATTTTGTAAGCTTCTAATTGCATATTGTACTCATATTTCACATATGTTGTAAGTTTCTAATTACATATTATATACTTTTATATTTTATTGAGATAATTAGCAAAATAACTTCGATAATTTTTTAAAGAAACTATATCTAGTCATATGATCAGAATAACTAATCATATAGTATCATTAGTTCATAATATTTTTAATTAAATAATACTAAATTAATCTTTATAGTCTAATCATATAATCAGTAAGAATAATTAATTAAATTAAACGCCGCTCATGCTTCATTTGTTACAATAAATGTCTTTTGGACTAGTTTGTCGTTATGGTTATCTGATTGGCATGGTTCACACAAGATTATTCTATCATACATCTGAAATATTTATTTCTCGATGATATAGTCAAATGTTAGTTTTTGATTATCAATATATACGTGAACTTCCATAAAAATGTAAGAGACTCACATTATCTAATTGTATTGAAATAGATGGAGAAACATTCTCCGTATAACATAGACTAATCCGTTTGTATGTTACTTCATTTAGCCCGAAAGTTAATCAAATACGTATTTATGGATAGTGACCATGGGTTCTTATTACCCAAATAAAGAAGAATAATTAATTAGATGCATGATGTCTTTGAAATTTAACGAGGAAAAAATATTAGTATTAAAATTTAATAAATAAAAGCGAAAAAATATACTTTTCTCTCCGGTGATAAAGATAAAATAGATCCTTCGATCAAAAAGAAAAGAATGATTACATGTTATCTGGAACTTAATTTATTTGTCTGACTTCGCGAACAAGAAGAGAGATTCTTTTCCAAGGAGGGCCAAGTCAATTTTGTTGTTCCTATATTGACTTTTCTTCCCCAAATATAAACATACGCTTAATTTATTGGTTTAATTTCTTTTTACAGGTGCGGAAGCAAGATATTTTTGAATTGTTTATTGATTAGATATCTTATGAGACGGTCTCACAAATTTTTATCTGTAAGACGGGTCAACCCTACTGATATTCACAACAAAAAGTAATAGTTTTAGCATAAAAAGTAATATTTTTTCATGGATGACCCAAATAAGAGACACGTCTCACAAAATACGACATGTGAGACTGTCTCACACAAGTTTTTACATTTTTATTAATAGTTACTGTATTAATTATTATCATATTTACTTGTGGGGAACATTGACCCGATATATATAAGCTCAAATACTCGATCACCATTCTCTTCCACTTTCCTCAAATTAACTCAATATTTTAAGAAAAATTAAGTAATACTTGTCATAATTAATCAATCATTTATTTGTAATTTAAGATCAATGCCGGAATATACCAACTTAATTTTCATTTGTGATATTAATTTGTTGGACTGATCATGCAACTTCAAAGAATAATAACCGGCTTAATTATTTAATGTGTTTATAAAATTAATATACGAATTTAATTATTCAAACCCAATTCGTTTCCTTACTTTAAATTCTAATTTTAATAGATAAAGATTAGTTTAGTTGCCCTTTAATGAATGAAATTAGCTTAATTAACCAGAAGATTGATTGAGCGATGGAAGACCGATGACCCCTTCAAGTTCAAAATTCTCAGACTTATGGCCCCTAAGTCCATTCTATGGACTTGACCAAATAAACAATCAAAAATTACTATGCAGGCCACTCTTCAAACCCTCAGCATCACCTTTAATTTTGTCTATATATCACATCGCAAAGAACCTTCCATTTTATTTTTCTTTCTACTTAATTTCAAGGGCAGACTGATAATATGATCAGTACCTGATCTTGACAATATACTTAGTATAGGTGCTAATTATGGAAGAAGACGATTGTGCTCCGCTTCCAGGGTTTCGGTTTTACCCTACTGATGAAGAGCTAGTAGGGTTTTATCTTCGTCGAAAAGTGGAGAAGAAACGGCTAAGTATAGATCTTATCAAGCAGGCAGACATCTACAAGTATGATCCATGGGATCTACCAAGTATGTGTGGTGTACGTTTTGACTTGTGTTTATTGATTACATAATTCATGTATCATATTATAAGATCATTGATTTTCTTGAATTAGGTTTAATATAATTAGAAAACAAAGGAACCGATCGAGTCACCTCGTAGGCTTCCAAAGAATACTCAAAGAACATTTGAGTTAATCTGAATTGTATATGAAGCTCAGACAAGTGTGTTTGTGTGTGTAGAGTGTATCAAAAGAGTTTGTGAATTCGAGCCATATAGTTGAAACATGGAGCTCATGATATATGAAAATGAAGCTCAAACTTAACAAACAAACAAAGTCCAAATTTGAACTGTGCAGTCTGAGTCCAAGAAAATTTATTTTGCCGTCGCCCGTTTCGTTCCGTCTTCATATTTGGATGGATGTGTATATTTTCCGACGTTACAAGTTTCCGGCTTCATTATCTCGTTGCCCATGTTTACTATCAGGCTAATATTGAAGGCTTTAGTTCGAAATAAACCAAAGAACATGTGATGTTTGTCTTAAAATTATGTGTCCAACATGGGTCTTGAAACTGACGAGTGAGAGCGATGCATGAAAACATCTCTTTTTTAAATGTATTTTTTTTTCATATTTGTCCTTGAAATTCAGAATCCAACACTGGTGGGGATAATGAATGGTATTACTTCTGCAAAAGAGGAAGAAAATACAAGAACAGTGTCCGACCCAATAGAGTGACGCGTTCAGGTTTCTGGAAAGCGACGGGTATTGATAAACCTGTATACTCCTCCATAGGTGACTTCATTGGGCTGAAGAAATCCCTCGTATTCTACCGTGGATGCGCCGGAAAAGGCACTAAAACCGATTGGATGATGCACGAGTTTCGTCTTCCGCCATCTTCAAGCCATAACAAAACCACCAAACACAATCTGGATACTGAAAGAATTGATCAAGAAACAGTAAGAAATTAATACAAGTACTAGTACTGTACTTATTAAGTATTAAAGGTCTTATTTGTTGTTTAAAATTGATAATTTTAATTCCATCGATCATTATTTATGATATTATTAACATAAGTATATCGGGTTTGGTCGGCAGGAAGTTTGGACCCTTTGCCGAATACTAAAAAGAAATGCTTCAAACAGGAAACCATGCGCCACAGTTTTGAGACAAATGGCTGCAAAAACGAGTGTAACTTATATCAATCAAGTCGATGAATCCAATTCCAAAAGTTGCAGTGTGGAGTCATCGAACCAAAACGGGCCGATGAATTACATTTGTTTCGGTGAACCAAATCTAGGGCGAAACGAGCAGCAGAAACCCGATTTCTCTCATGTCGATGACGCTGCAAACCAACAGTTTTTAGGCCACTTGACCCCCCCTCCAGGTACCGCTGCTGCTTCATCATTTACAAGCTCTGTGTCCTGCGTTGGCATTGATGAGCTGTTAAGGTACGAAGATTGGGAGGATATTCGATCCCTGGTCGACCCGTTTGCTCCGGTCTGCGGTGATTATACTAATCCATTTTGTTTCTAGAATTGTTTGTTTATGATCCTATGCTACCTTGTGTGTACGTTATATCTACGGTCCCTTTGTCATATGAAGGGAGAATTATGTGATGTTATACTAACAGAACTCATCATTAATTGAATTATTTTTCTCTATATGGTGATATATATTTTGAAACAAAGGCCTTTGGGGGTATGTGCACGCAAGTCATTCTCAAAATTTAGCATTGAAAAGTACGTTACAAATAGGTGGTTTGCTTTCACGATCTCCTCTAGCTACTTAGCAGTTGCCTCCATAAAAATCTGTTTGAAGAAATATTAACTAGATTTCACAAAATCTTGAAAAAATTTCACGCTTTAGGGGTTTTTTATGCTAACACCCAAGGATTTTTCACGGATTTTATTGTTTCATACAAAAAAAAAGGGATGTTTAAGATTTTATTCATATAATTTTGTCAAAGTTTGGTTTACATTCAATAAATTAGACTTTTTTTTATTTTATTCATTTTTTCCAGAAACTATTAAACTCGTTGGATATTGCTTATTTAATATCGATGCACTCTTACGTGACAAGATTAAAATATATGTTATATACACATTAAAATATATTAAGGAAAAAAAAAAACAACAGCACCACAATTTCACAAGAAAAAACTCATTGTTTTTTTTTCTTATATATTTTTGTATATGTCTAATTTATTCTCACAACGTGAATCGCGTAGGAGAGCATTTGAACAAAATAATCAATATTTGGTAGATTTAATGAATTTTAACAAAAAAAAATTCAAATTACTGGATGAAAATTAAAACTTTAATAAGTTATACAATTAAAATCCAAAAAAGTTAAAACAAATAGAAGAATATCTCTCCAAATTAAATTGGAATAAATAAAACAGACACAATGGTATAAATGGGTGATTATTAATTACTCCATTATTTTCCTTTGAATCATTATTTATATTTATATGTGGTGAGTGTGCTATGCAATTATATTCAGAATAAATTATATTTAATTTCAGTAGACTGATTGCCTGGAAATTGAAGTTTGAAGGTCCCCAATTTTAATACGTTTTGAGCTTTTAGACCTGTATCAAATAATGGTTGGCATCTTTTAAATTACTGAAATTATATATTCATAATATGTTCCCTCTCCATAATATAATATTTATTTGATCTTTGCATTTATTTATATATCAAACAATGAAAATAATTTTTTTACTAAATTATTCAATGTTGGATTTTGATCCAGTACTAAATTTTCAAATTTTTATTTTAATACATAATTTCAACGTTCTAAGATTAATCTCTATGATGGATGACTCCGAATAAAACCACAAATAAACGATTTTCGTGTTCTTAAGAGTTTCATACTAAAACTAATTTGTTAAAAAATAGTATATTAAAAAACAATAAAAAAGTTTATCTTTGATTTGCATAATAATTGTTACATTATTATTAAATTTTTAGCATATAGATATACATGCCGATTTTTAAGTTACAAGTACAAAGTTGACGCCTGGAAAAATTATAATTTCAATTTTAATTCATTTTCCGCATTGCTAGTAGGTAGTACCATATCATCACTCTTACGGTTTTAAAACAACTAAAATTGAAGAAAAAAGTATTACATTTTCCAAAAATAGAAACCATTCCAAAATTGAAAAAAAAAATAAAAAAATATATTTATATATTAAATTTTCCAAAAATTTAAAAATAATAATATCAAGACTCAATTCTTATAAAATATAGATAACAAAATTGTAAATAGACAAATATATCCCATCAAAATTGTATTTTCTCCCGTATAATAATATCAAATTAAATTTCCTTTATAGAATCGTACGGCCAACGAAAAAATTTAAAATCTTTTGGAGTAGGTCTCTTGTGAGACGTTCTCACGAATCTTTATATGCGAGATGTGTCAATTCTACCGATATTCATAATAAAAAATAATACTATTAACATAAAAAAATAATATTTTTTCATAGATGACCCAAATAAGAAATCCGTCTCACAAGATACGACCCGTGAGATCGTCTAACACAAGTTTTTAGGAATTTTTTGTCCCATAACATCTCCCATCTCCTTTATTAATTTCCTCTCGTTATTCCCCGCTTGGAAGGCACACTATAAAAAAGGTGAGAAACCAAAAATACATTTCATTGCAGCAAATGTAAGAAATAATCAACGGCCGCTGAAGCTCGGCATCTCAGTTTTCTCCCTCTACAGATCTCCACCAACAAGTACTTCTCTCTCTATATTTGTTGGTACGGCGCACGTTGGAATAGGTATCGAGTTGTTGATATGTTTTTGGTTCGATCATATTTAGAGAAATGATGATCAATGGTGTTGAAGGAAACGGAAACGTGTACGCCGGTGCTATGTTGTATGGATTGGTGGCTCCGGGAACCACCACTGCTGCGGTGGGAACTGTGTTTCCGGGGTATGGTTCGCCGATCAACGACAAGACAGCTCTGATGAAATGTGACAGTGGCCTCACCTACGCCGTTCCTGATTCGAGAAAGCGTGCTGTGCCTCTTCTGCACCCATCGCTGAACCAGATCGAAAATAACGGTTGCGGTTCTATCACCTTTCTCGGAGAAGATTTAACGTTTCAGATCCAACAGCAACAATTGGAAGTCGATCGCTTCGTCTCTCAACATGTACGTTAAATACGTGTGTCGTTTGATTATTTTACCATTTTTTTTCCAGCTCGCTTTGTCTGTGTTCTAAAATATACGAATCTCAGACAGAGAAAGCGAGGATGGAAATCGAAGAGAGGCGGAAGAGATACTCATACTCCAGGAGTATCACTGCCGCGGTTGAAGATAACATGATGAGAAAAATGATAGCAAAAGAAGAAGAGATTCAGAAGATCGGAAAGCAAAACCGCGCGCTGGAGGAGAGAGTAAAAGTTCTGAGCTTCGAAAATCAGATATGGCGAGACTTGGCTCAGAGCAACGAAGCCGCCGCCAACTCGTTACGGAGCAATCTACACAAGTCATTGCTCAGCGCCGCCACGCCGAGGAGGCAGCGTCGATCGACGACACGCAGTCGTGCTGCGGCGAAACCGACCAGCGCACATTAGCGAAGAGGACCTCAACTGATGGCAGGTACACGTACACGATTTGCAGGAGCTGTGGGGAAGAGGAGTCGTGCGTTCTGCTTTTGCCATGCAGACATCTTTGCCTTTGTACTGTGTGCGGGTCGTCCCTCAATGTTTGCCCCCTCTGTAAATCCCCCAAAACTGCCAGTGTCCACGTTAATATGTCCTAGAAATGTTAAATTTGAATTTATTTATAGTATTCTATATTATATTATATGATTTGGTTTATTATTTCATTTTCGCAATAAATATTTGCAATTGATGGACATTTTAGTCATTATATCTTGTTCGATTTAAGTTTGATTGATATGAATAAGTCAAATTTATTTTAAAAATAAAAAATCAATATTTTTTAGGGCGTGGAACACTGAGTTAACCCACGAGTTAACGTACCCACATGATAAATTATATCAGCATATTTAAGGTATTCTTTGTAATCCAAAAATTTTGTTTGAAATTTGGGTTTGTTGATAATAATACTAGAGGAAAATGGATTTGGATCCTTTATTGTGGCTTAAAACGCAGCATTCAAGTGCTATGTTCTATGTTTTCAGCCACAGCAGAGGATTCAAATCCGAAGAAAACAGGAGAGGCGAGATGGTTACTTAATTTTATCGATTAGGGGTCTAAAATAATTATAATTTTTTTCACTTTCGTCTCTAATATTTGCTTTTACTCCCCCAATTTTTTTAAAATTCCTTACATCCAAACTCTATTTTTTAGCTCCGTCTCGTGAGGTAAACCAACTCCAAAATTTACCCCAAAAAACTTGAATATATAATTAAATACACAGTTGCATATTTGCAGTAAGTAACTTTTCATACATAATTACCATGTTCATTTATGAGCATATGAAACATTAAATATCATGTGTACATTTTTCTTCTGAATTTTCTAAAATATTATAATTTAAATAACATAAAATTTTCTCAATTTTGATGATTTGCAATTTCACGACTTGGTAACTCTTTGAGTTATATTAATTTCGAGTCATTTTTTCCTGACTTATAAATTCGTTACTTTAAACGATTAACTTCGACCTGCCATTCGGATATAAAAATGAATAAAGACCAATAATTAAATGGAACCTTAGGATTACCCTAAAGCTAGCTACGTCTCATTATCTAGTTAATCTAACAATAAATCACAAAGTTTTCCGTTAGTATTTTAGAAAGAATATTAAAAAACTGACCAAATTAATGAACTCCAACGAATCTTGATTTCCAATTTCCACCTCAATTTCCTTCGCAACTAAAACCAAAAATCCTACTTCATCACCACTACTAGTTACAAGAAGTCATAATCTTAAAATTCATAAAATATCCCAATTGTTTTTTTTTTTCCCGAATAATAATCAATTTAAGCATAAAGTAAAATTAAGCTTCAGTAATGCATAATAGGGGACACACATGATGTGCTCTCCTTTTCCTTTTTAATACACATACTTCGTCGTATTAAAGGCAGATTTAGTTTGGAAAAAAATGACAATACTAAATTGTCATAAAGAAATATCAATGAAAATGAATAATCGACAAGCCATGTTCAACTCATGTTTTTGTACTAAAATTTATGCAAATATATACGTGCATAGACTTTTGGTAGAAGGAATGCAATGCCAATATGTCCTGGATCAACGTCTACGAACCGATATTTAGCCAAAAGAGATCGAAGTTCGTTGATCCATAAAAGATCACGAGCTTTATCAAATTTAAAAATTTTACACGTTCCCGAATTTTTTTTATTTATTTAGATCTTGAATCTAGACATTGATATTTAAAAAATCCAAACATAAAATAATCTATTATCATAGTGGACTTAAGCATCATATTTAAACTTTGGATAAAACTTAATTGTATATACGAAGCTATAGTAACCAAAATAAAAAGAAAAACAAATTTCCAACATATACAAAGTCCCATCATTTTCTTGGAATTGAATTCATGTCTTACTTTGCTGCTTTCTATGCATATATATTTTAACTTTTGAACAAGGCCCCATCCAAAAATCACGAGTTTAATTCCATCTATCTTCGAAACTTAAGTTTATCGTTATGCTCAGACAAGGGTCTCAATAATTAATATAGAAAGTTGATAATATTGATTAAAAATCAAGATGACATTATCATATTATTATTTCTTGTAATACTTCATCTTTCCCATTCGAAGGAATTGCAGGGCTCAATTCTAGACCCTCTTGCAGAACCAGGCGTGTGTTCATGGCCAAAACGAACACAATCATGAGAACTGAATAGTATCAGGGAGAATCTTGCGTGAAGTATATCTTAATTTACATAAACGGCAGAACAGTTCAAGGACATCATATCTACTGGTCAGCTAGTAAAGCAAATATATTTCATGAGGGAAGGTTCAAAGGGTAACACCTACCTATCCTATGCAGGATTCAACTGTAGAACTTTGTCACCAAGATTTGTATCAATTTTCATTCATGTGGGGGATTGTTGGAAATTTTAATAAAAATTTAAAGGTTGAATAAAAAATTGTGTCTCATGAATGTGGGAGTGTCTTTTGGCTCTCCACATTCTTGAGTTAATTGAAGAGTTTTGACTCTTAATATTCTTGAGTTAATGGGAAGATTAATTGAGTTAATTAATCTTCCATGACTCTTGGTGTGCATTTTGGGGCTTATAAATAGTGGGTTCATTTCCTCATTTCAAGTACATGAAATTTTCTCTCTTTCAAGCTCTCTCTTGCATTACATATTGTTATCTTTCCATTTGGCCTCTCGTAAAATCTCGGTGATAAAGTAAAGGTACGTTTTCAGTTCGCCGTAGTAGTGTCTCGTGCTAAGTCACTGCTGGTTGTTCCGTTGTATCCTGGGAAACAGACGTCCGCTGAAACCTCGAAGCACATACCGGAGAGGGCGAATCTGTTTTAAGGAAACTGTACATGCTACAGGCCTCGGTTTGGTTTTGTTTTCTTTTACATAATAGTCATACTGTAAACATCACACTTGTTCGGTTATTACTTTATCTCTACAAGTTTGTTTTTACGCTACTGGTTTTAGCAATTTTTCTAACATAAAATAAATAAATAAAAATAATAAAATTCGAGGGCCATGACCGATAAGATTCACTTTTTAGTGGTGGGTGAAAGCGAAACTTAAATCATAATGGGCATCAAATAATTCTCAACATGATTTTAAATCTTGGGCTACATTATATATGATGCAAATTTGTCCAAATCTTGATTATAAAAATCCTTTTATAATGTTGTTTTTGAAATATAATTCAAATGGAGAATGATTGAGCCGCTTGGTTATAGTTGGCGGTAACAGTGAAACTCAAATCTTAAACTGTTCATCGGCTGAAACACTATGTTTCGACTGTTCTATCCGTTAAAAACAATTATTACATTCTATTAACCAAACAGTTTTAAAAATAATAATAAACTTGCCTTTGCTAATTCCCATAAAAAGAACTCATATTGCTTAATTTTTATTTATCAATCTACATATTCTACCCCACTCTGACCTGTTCAAATAAACAACATGAATCATTTCAGCGGAGAACTTTTCGATTGGGTGCCAAATCAAAAGTACAAGATAGGAATTGAAACACATGATCTCCGATCCGACAGATAACACATCTATCATTACTTGGTTATAAGTTCAAATAATACATGGAAAAAGTCATTCTGAAATTCAATAAGCAAATGGGGTGGGGTGGCGTAGGGTGGGGTGGGGTATACAGGAAATGTCTTGTGTTTTTAAATCTTTATGCGAAGCCAACATCCTATTATACTCCATTAATGTGTGTGTGTGTGTGTATTTTTTTTTAAGAATACAAAAATATATTTACGTCTATTATACTCCATTAATTTGCTATCCTTGTCAAAAGTTGTTTGTCCCCTCCACAACCCCGTTCACCAAGGCAGCATCTTCCAACAATGAAATACGGATTGGGACTTTTGAAAGTGAGAGTGACTGAACCAAGAATCACATATCATTTTTTAACCCAACTAAGATTTAGGCAAACACCTTTCTAGTGGTATATGATTTTCACAATTATGGGATGCATCGATTAACAAATTGATGGAGTTTGTTGAGTGTTAGGATAATAATTGAAACTTGATGTTTGTGATGTTGTGCGATTTGAAAGATTAGAGTTGCACGGTTACCATGAACTATAAATTTTAGTAAAATGTCAAACATCCAATCTTACAAAATTTAATTATGTTGATATACCAAAATATTGGAAAATTGATAGCGTCCATTAAATATGACGAAGAAAGAATTCAACTTCAAATAAAGAATTACGACACACAACGGTACCAAACACTATTATGTTGATATTTATTAAAATTTAATTAATTATTAAATTATTAACAATCACGGTGAAATCTCTAATTTATTTATTAAACGATTTCTCGAGTTAATAAACATATTTAAATCTAACATTTCAATTATTCTTAATTGAATTTAATTAGATCTAAATACATTAAATTTTTGTGGAATTTAAGTTTCACATAAAACCGCATATTGAAACCGAATATTATTCTTAGTCGATTTTACAATGTGTCGATTAACTTCTTTCTTAATATATTTAATCATTCATCTTTCGATTCATGATTAATCAACAAACATGCAAATACTACTCGTTTCTTTTCCCAAATTCCTTCACATACAAATTCCAAAAGTCTTATTTTGCTTCCTTTCTTGTAGCGTGTGAATGACAAGGAAAATAAATAAATAAAACTCTTTTTTTTAAAAAAAAAATTCAAAACTCCCTTATCCCACAAAGTGAGATTCCACATGGATATGTCCAAATTTGGCAAAATCGATCCTTTCTTATCCTTGCTTTCATGGTGTTTGACAATGAAGTAGAATAAATTTTTTTATTCTTTTATTTCCTTCTTCGTGGCATTTTGTTGTCCTTAGAATTCTTGTAAAATCACTTATCTTCAAAATTGGGTTTTTTTTCCTCTTTTATTTTAATCTACAAATAATATAAAATTAATTCAGATAATCACAAAAATAAAGAATAACAATACCAAGTTTTCAAATACAAATATAATAAAATAAAATTCTTAAAATCCCTACAAAATCATACGAAAAATAATGGACCATTATGATTAAATTGTGGTGTATTATAATTGGAGCCAAGTTTTCAAACTAACCGAAGTCACGTCATTAGTGGAGTCAACCTAATGTAAATACTTTGGGCTTCATTCCACTGTCCACACACATCGCAGGCCTCACCCACTGCCGAATGTGTATAACAACCGATTATTCTGAACACGCGATGCGTGTATACAATTTTATTATTATTATCGATAGATTAAAGTGAAATTTGACAAATTATGGAGGGACTAAAATGATATTTGAATTTTTGAAATAAAATAAAAATAAAAATGTGTGTTGAAATTTAAAAAAAAGCAAACAACAATGTAATATTAATATCATATAAGAGTAAAGTTGGAAGAAAAAGTTGGTGTTCTTCTTAAGTGATTACTATCATGTCCTCAACTTTAATAACATAGAATAGATAAGAATTATCCACACACATATATGTCTTGGTTTATTTTTATTTAAAAACAGTTTCATTATCCTAATCCAATTGGCTTGATTTTAGAATAGGATTCGTTACAAATTATTTGCAGCATTTTATTTTACATTATCAAATACAAAAAACTGAATGCGAAGGAAATAAACATCAAACAATGCACCAATTGATACAACACCCAATGTAAATGGAAGACCAGCCACGAATGTTGCAAAGGAAAGCCAAAAGCTCTCCCCACGTAGTTTCTCCATGACGCGATTTTCCAGAAGGCGAGGAACCTTATTTCATAAGATTCAACAATTATTGCATTTCTTTATTTGGGTTGCGAGGCTTAAACGAGTGGAGATTTGAACGAATTCACGAAGAAAGTGTCCCAAAATAATCCACATGCACACGCTTTAGGGTAGAATTTTCTTCTTTTGTGCGCGTTATCATTTTCATAACTAACCCGAGCCTATATATGTCCGCCATGGCCATGGACTCTTCTCATATAATTTTAAACACATTCTTAATAGCTATCATTTTATCACCAACACCATTTCTTCTCGTTATTTACTTGCCGGCACGCGAAGTTTTACATCAGTGAACCATGAATCGACACGATCAAAACCATCTTCCTGGTAAGGGTTATATGATCTTTTTCAGTTGATAAATGAATGTCTCATTTGCTCCATCTTCTAAGGTTATTAATATACAGAATTTTCAACAATAATTCGGTGGGCTATTTTCCAAATTGATAAGACTCAATTCTCCATGATCGCACGAAGAAAAATACACATCTTAACAAGATTCAAATATGAACACATTAGTTTTCTTGATAAAAAAAATAACTGCAAGCAGAGTTAGCATCTGATTATACCTTTTTATCCTCGTCTCCAAGCTTCCTATCCTTCCACCGCAACACAGAACAGCGCCTACGTAATGGCTCCTCCACCCATAGGTTATCCTACAAAGGACGACCACAACAAAGAGAGGGTGCCCGTGGAAACCAAGAGCAGAGGAGATGGATTCTTGAAAGGATGGTAAGATCCTCAACCTTTCTATAATATGACCTATTCTTCTAGTCTAGTCAAAATAAACCACCACTTAACTTTGGACCTCTTCTATTCCCGCAGTCTCGCTGGACTTTGCTGCTGCTGCTGTCTGGATGTGTGCTTCTGATGAGACTGCAGATTAACAATGATAGTTTTGTTTCTTTAAATTTTCATACTAGGTTGTAATAAGGATATGGCCGTTTGCTCAAGCCATACAGATTTTTTTATATGTAAATTGGGTTGTACTTTTACTATTTTTTCATAATTATGCATGCTTATGGTTAGTATTTCTCAGATATATGTAAGACATTTGCTTCATTTGAGTCTCCATTTATCATAATAAAGTAAAAAAGAATCAAAGACAACGATAGTGAAAATCTTGTGCACAATTCTCACGCAGATAAATGATAGTCTTCACAACCCCAACTTCACATTGCCACACATTCAGAAAGCAAAAAAATAAGAACTGACCTCAGTTCAGAGGTTCGAGCCTCTAAAATGAATTGATACACATTACTATAACATTCGTCCCCGAGCTTTTTCATAGCACTCTAACCAGCCAAATACTCCTACATCGCAAATTTGTTTAATATATTTCATCTACTTACATTAAACACACACCACAATGTTCCCCTAAACGAGATAGAAGCACACGAGTGAATAAGGAAATACACAACCAGAAGTCCAAACTTTGGTATCCGTACAAAGCAAGGTTATATGCCACATTACATATTTTTGTGTGATATTTCCAAAATTTAGCATTTCTGACTAAACACTCACAGAGGAATATTTGATTATAATTAATTGAGTTTACAAGACAAATTTCAAAAAATTGAAAATCTCATCCAAAAAAAGAAACAGTTCCATAACACTCTGGTCATAACTGTTAGAGCCAAATGAGCCCAAATTTCAGAACAACAAGAACATCAAACCAATTGAAGGAGTCAGAAGAGAAGGAGAAACAGAAATTTTTGGAGCAAAAGTAATGAATCAAATATGTGGCCTTTCATAGTTCCCTAATCGTAGAAGCTGTTAAGCAAAGACTCCATTACTAAAGCTAATGCAACTCGTCAAATAAAACACAAACATATAGCAGTCCACAATTTCACCATTGCAGCTTGCTCGTAACATAAACAGTTCACGCAATATGCATCATTATCATTGGTAAAACTCAATCAGACCGATATCTTCACCAAAATGATCTCATATAATCCACAAATGGAATGTAAAAAGGCTAGGTATATAATCTGATCCCATATCTTTCAGCTCAAAACACGAGCTTCGCGGAAAACCAACGATTCTTCCCAGTCTCGAACCTTTCTTGATCCTTCTTCAAGCGCCTGCAAGCAAGCTACGGGCTGATAAGCAGCCGCGCGAGTAGCTGGAGATGACTCAGCTCTGCGCTCGCACGCACCCTACACGACTGCCCACCAGAAGAAATGGAGTTGCTGACACAGAAGTTCATGTTCACCAGCAATCCACGCACATACAAAGAATGGTGAAGTTCCTGAAGCCGAACAAGGCGGTGATCCTTCTGCAGGGACGGTTTTCTGGTCACAAATCGACTATCGTGCAGAAACCGACCCTACGGTGCCTCGTCGCCGGAATCGCCAAGTACCCTAGCAAGGTCATCCGGAAGGACCCTGTCAAGAAGTCACGCGTCAAGGCCTTCGTCAAGCTCGTAAACTACAATCATATTATGCCCACGCGATACACGCTCGACGTCGATCTTGAAGACATCGTCTTTCCTGATGCGCTCCCCTCTGGTGACAAGAAGGTGACTGCTTGTAAGGAGATCAAGCCCAGGTTCGAGCAGATTTCCTGCATGTGATTTTGGGGATATGTAAATCGATGCTTGTTGGGCCCTCTTGCAATTCAATCAGAAATTATATGGGCCTTTACCAATGGACTTAACTAAATTTAGACCTGCTGAGCATCATTATCTGGATATACAAGTTGACAGTTTGTTTTCTCAATCCAAATTGAGCAACCGGAAATTTAAATGGGCCCTACTTTTTTAGCTGATGGCCCAATCAGGTATTAACTGGATCATTATCCGGATCCATATCCGTTTAATACGTAGAACTAGATAATTTCACGGTGCTCTGTTCAATTCAACCATTAGAAGAAACTTTTTGGTAGCTCTGAGCGTACATGATTTGAGAGCGCTCGCGTTCATTATTCTCAGCCGCAAATGATTGTTTACACCTTGCCGACCCGCCACCGACCCCTCCTATACGCCGGATATCCCAGCTCCGGGGACCATTTTCGGCGAAAATGTGGACCGTCGGCTAAACCCAGAAATCTTTACTTCTCTAATCACCAGTTTTCACACATACCTAGCCCTCAGAAGTTTACTCTTTCTACCATGGCTGTTGGCTCGGTAAGAATTTCTTTTTCTTACAGTTGACAATTCGTTTGTTACTTGAACCGCTACTGTAAGAACGGCCATCGCGTTCGCGTCTGTGTAGGTTGATTCGTAAAAAACAACTGTTTGAAAATTACGGGGAAATGCATAAAAATGAATATTTGAAATACGCACTTAGCTGTTATACATATGGATCATGTGCCCCCTTGTTTTAGGAATCTGGTGTTTTTTAAGTTCTTAGCTCATGTTTTACTGGAAGCATATTTTGATTTCTGTGAGTCAGTCAATGCCTTTAAATCTTAACCTCATTCTTGGTACTTTCTGATGCCTGGCTTAATTCAGATACTTTCTGCACCCTGAATCACTACTTAACTTACATGAATTATTGATAGACTTTATTCCTTGCAGAATGTTAGTGAAGATACCGATTATATGTTTGATGACTTGCTCAAAAAGTATGGCAAGGTGGTCTTCCAAAGCAATGACCAAAAGTCTGCTAGTGCAGAGGTTGATGATGATGCTGAAAGCTTGTCTTGTAAGCTATTTTCATTTCTATGTTGATGCGTGGACGGAGAAAGACTGAGAGTTCTCCCCATTTTGAATCTAACATTGACCAAAAGCTTTAATCCAATGACTTTTGTTCAAACAAGAGGCTTATCTTTCCTTTGATTATTTACCTTTTTTTGCATAACCGATTATCACTAATATATTTCTGTCGTTGATGCAGTTGCTGTTGCTTTAGCTAAAGTTGCAAGTGATGTAAAGGCAGCAGAATTAAGAGTTCTTTTTGTCAAGCCTCTGGTGTATTGGACTCGGTTTTTTATCATTGCCACGGCATTTTCTCGGCCTCAAATCGATGCCATTGGGTGAGACAGCTGATTTTCTTTATGATCTCTGGCAGCTTTAGCATTTCCATTAATCATCACCATTATCAAGTAAGATCTTTTTGTTATCCAGCTCCAAAATGAAAGATTTAGCAGAAACACAATATGGAAGAACAGCAACCGGAGATTCTAAACCCAATTCATGGACATTGCTGGACTTTGGTGAGTGTCTCCTGTGGACTCATAACAATTAGACTGCCTCCGAGTGCCTCTGCCAATGTTTGGAATTGTCTTTGCTGAAAATCTAGTTAGGATCTTCTTTACTAAAAATGATGATTATCCACCATCAGTACATTCGATCTAGAATCTTTACTCGTTCTCTGTTATATGTATTTAGTTATTTATCCTTAGTATTTCCTAATTTTATCATATTTATATTCTCTTGTTTCAGTTTTAAAATTTGATTATGATATGGTTAAATGCAAAATATTGGTGGGCTAACCTGGACCCCACCAGACCCGAATCCAAGTATGTCTGATCAATTTTGTTACCAGACAAGTTATTTTTTGTCAATCCGACCCGTTAGCAGCCCAGGCGAAGTAAAACTGGACCTATTTACTAAATGGGGGCATCATTACACAAGTTGTCTGGCTTAGCCCTATATGTACTTTTGCAGGTGATGTGGTTGTGCATATATTTCTTCCTCAGCAAAGAAATTTCTACAACTTGGAAGAGTTTTATGGCAATGCTACACCGATAGAGCTACCATTTGAAAACCAACGATGTGGTGGTTGAAAATTCAAGCAGATGAACGCATTCTTCAGATCTAATAACTGTGCCTGATAATGCTGCTCTTGTTGAAAGGAGGTTGTGCATACTCTTCAACTGATCCGATGCATCGTCTGGTTTCCGGATCCTTGTGATTGTTTTAGCATTATGCACCGTTGTCTGGAGAAGCATGCACGTGCTTCTTGTATTATCTTGCTTTGATAGGAGGCATTAGGCATTTTGAAAACCAAATGTATCTTTTGGGTTCTGTATTAGATGTAATTTATTTGGAATTGGCAATTTAAACGATCACAAAATCGAAGGAAAAATACTTTTTTCAAAAAAAATAATTGTATATTGTGTTGGTTATGGAACCACAAGTCCATAACCAGCTGCTAGTGATGTAAGTCATGACCGTGTTTAATACAAAACTACATGCATACGTACATACAGAATTTTTTTATCGGTCTAATTCTCAATATTTTATTATTCAAACGAAACATATCGTTATTTACCTTGCACCAGTCCACATCATGTCAAATCGCTTCAACAATCAGAAAACACATTATCCCTATCGAGATGCCTTGTGATACAACGAGGCATGAGCAAAAGAGAAACCAGAAAATCAATAGCGCAATGTTATACTATGTTCTCAAGATTTATGCGTTTACATATATTCTATTCCTGGTGACGAAAAAGCAGCCTCAGCACGAGCATAGAGCTGGTGCCAAGCGGTGTCGGAGTGGTGACCCAATGAGTAGAACAACCAAGTCCTGCAAAACAAATCGACAGAAATGAGAGTTGAAAATTCAGGTGGGATAAAAACCGATCAACCTCGGTGAAAGTGTTACAACATGAGACCTACCGTGTCCGGATAAGCATTTGAATCGCGTAACAGGGCCAATATATAATCATCATAGCAGAAGTAGAACAGGCTTTCAGTGTCTGAATAGTTACGGAAACTGAAACTCCAAAAGGCACTACAGGAAAGCCATTGATGAGGTCATTAGAATCTAAAATCAGGATAGTTTTCATACGTTCAAATTCAAGAAAGTTCACATCGAACTCATTCTCTGTATCCATGTACAAGTTTAACCTGCAGCACCATTCAAAATTTGCATGTTACGTTTACCAAAAATAAGGCATTGCCTCTTTATAAATGGAAAGCAGAAGCAAAGGGAAAATTAAGTATCACAATTTGAATTTCAGAGACAGGAGCGCAGTTTAGAGGAAAACATGCACTCGGAGATGGAAGATAACATAGCATGATCAACAAATTGACAAAATCAAAGTCAGAAGAAGTCACAGGTTATGGAGATGGCATTATGCGTTTCGTTAAGCTTATTTGATACTTCGGACCATCCAGGCTCATAGGTTTCAAGCAACCCAATCTTTGCCTTGTTAGGGAGATCATGCGGATGAACAAATGGAACTCCAAGTGGCCATCCAATCTCCATCCTTATATTTGCACACGGACTCTCAAGTGACTGAATGCGATTTGCACATTCCTTCAAAGTGCAGAATCTCAACTTAATGCCTTTCTTATCAGCAATATCTTGAATTCTCTCTTTTAGGACTCTCTGTGCCTCAAGCCGAAGCCTCTTTGAGGGTGGAAGAGGTTTATCCCTCGAAATATTTTTCTTCCACGCCATAATTGGTTTTGTAGATCCTGTTCCAGTATTTCATCAATCCAAGTAACTGTTACTATAAACTTCATACAGAGAGCAACTAGTACGAGAGGAAAATTTTTATGAAGCAATCTTTGTTATACAAGTGACAGTTTATACCATTTTTCTTAAACTTTGAAATCTAAAGATGCAACGAATGATGAATAAACGATGGTTCTCCCATTAAACTACGGAGATTTTTAAATAGAAGGTCATGGCATCCAATACACCCCTACACACTTTTCCGAGCAGCCCGAAAATGTCGACTAAACCAGATGGAGGGATTTCAGTTTCATTAGTGGGTTCGGTAAAAGTGACCCCAGGTCTAAAATCATAAGTCTCTTGCCACATTTGAGGGTCTGCATGGTAACTAGATGTTTTGCACGATAGGTAGTTGGATAATGGCAGATGAATACCGAACCAGTGATTGGGACAAAGTTGAGACGGACAACTTGTATGCATCCAATGGTAGACCTTCAGACGGAATTAGATCGACAAGTTTTACCCGACCCAATGTTGGCAGGCCGTTGCCTGCCATGGTAGTCTGCAGAGACTCCAATTATACAGGATAGTAAAACAACCAAATTTCTAAATCCCTGCTGCATAGGAAAATAAGCGCGAAGAACGCTGATAAACCACTGAGAAATGAAACGGACCTTCAATAAAGCTTCAAGATGCTGGATTTGAGGTTCTGACAAACTTAAACAAAAATCGAGAAGAATGAAAATAGACAGATGGATCCTGCTATATGGGGGAGAACCTTCGAATCATCGGATGATAGTACCGAGTCGAATTCCCATTAATTTATGGTTTTGCTTCTATTACAAATACGAATTTTCTTGTAGGTTTCGATTTAGTAAAAAAAAATGGGTTTAATTTTCAGGAAAAAAAATTAAATTTTAAAAATCAGTTTATAAGATTTAACCGATATATTGTGAAAATAATTGAAATCGATTTAAATTATTTTTTAAATAAAAAATATTAATTCTAAATTAATCACAGTGAATTTTCTAATTAAATCGGTACCATCCCTGGTTCTGAAAATATTATTTTATTATTTTTATTTTCATTTTTATCAAGTTTTTGCTAATTCTAAATTTTTTGACATTATTACTACTAATATTATTATCAATTTATTTCATATAATTTATAAGTATTTTTATCAATTATCAGCTCACTTCTTTGTTTCTATTATTAAAAGAAATTCGAATAAATCGAGAGAATATGTATAATAAGAATTTCAAATCACAATTTGGAGAAACGAAAGCAGACAAGTGTAAGTGCAATATCTCACATGTGCATAATTGAAAATTGCAACCACCTTAATTATGTCTTTGCTCTTCTTGTGATGCTAGGTTGCATATTACAACATGGGAAACCTGCGGGAAATCACATCTCAGGAAACTGGACACTCGGAACGGACGAAAGGGAGTAAAACGCCACAAGTTTGGAATCATTTTGGTTCGTCCATCCTCCGAACATGCTCGGATTTCCTTCTCTTGGGCTCCTTCTCGCCCAGCTGCAAGGAAAAGCTTATGTCTTCATCTGAAGCATTCTTCAATTCAGAGAGATTTTCAGGTATCATGACCCTGTGTTGTTGATCGTTTTGATGCATTATGGGATCACCATTAAAGCTGGGTATGAACTGATGCTCGAAACTTGGACCTGCATTGAGACCGTCTTCCAAATCAAACGAACCATCCACTGGTGATGAATTTATATCTGGTCCGGCTGCACCAATTTCCAACGGGATGTTCAAACCCAATGGCTTGGATTTGTCTTTTGGAAGAATTATATCTGGAGGCGACGAGTCCCCGGCGTTGGATCCAACCATGGAAGCTGCTCTTTGTTCTTGAACGGCAACTATAGTGATTCCGTGCGTATAAAAGATCAAAATGTCATTTCAAATGAAGCATAAATGTGAGAACATGTGGAAGATATAAAGTAGACCAACCTCGTAGAGATTCGTCAGAAGTGATTAGATCAAGTTCGAGGAAATTGAGCAGGCGCCCAAGATCAACACCGCTAGTCCAGTTCTCCGGAGGCTGGCCAACCTTTAGTTTAAGCCTTCCCCTGTTGGCAGTTCCACCCCATATTATCCCAATAGGCCTCGGATTCTCGCCATTTTCACCTTTTAATATGATTAGACTTCCACTGTCCCCTTCGAGGTCAAATGTTTGTTGGTTCTCACCAACGACAAGAAAATCAGTCAAAAAGCAAATCCCTTTTTCGTCATTGTACTCGAGAGCATATGCCAATACAGTGCCAGTGGTTAAACCAGAACTTCTTCCAACCTTCATAACTTGCTTTCCAACAAGACTGTCAATTGAAGATTGCAAGTCTATGGTTTTCACGTTTCCAATTTCTCCTATCCCTTTCACAGATGTAGTTACGGCGGTCATGTCAAAATCATCAGCGAATGGTATGAATGCTCCGTCCGCTCTCACAAATGTCTCTGCAAGTACAATCAAGTATTATGAAATTGTGCCGCTCCGTCTATCCAGTACTTAGAAAATTGGGAATGTAAACATCTAAGAAGAGAGCAAAAGATAGACACTCCCATTTCCTTACATTTGATACTAGCTACACCGATGTTACTCTGCTATCGATATTTTGTATCTTTTGACCGATAAGAAATTGAGTGGATACAACTAACCTGGATTTATGCCAGCAAATATCCCAAACCAGAGGTCATCCCTAATGAATGAAGTTGCTCTTTCAACTGCACCAAGATAAACACCAGGTCCAAGTGTTGGCGGTAAAGGATGAAACATCTTTTGATTTGGGTAGTCTAAATCAACCGCAACATGACGATTTGTGAGAAAACCAACTTGTCGATTCCCTGTTTGGCTCCTCACAATAGCACCCAAGGTACCATAAGTTTCCTGATTTGCAACCTGCCATTTGTAGAAAAGTAGAGAGCTGTAAGTGGTAAGTAAATGGCTAAACATGAAGAAATATACATGTTCCAAGAATGGGTACTTCCAAAAAGACTCGGAACAGTACGTTGTTTCCAATTTACCTGAGAACCTGATCCAATGCATGGATCACTTCCACGCAGGTCATCAACAATCTCAGTGTACAACTGTTCCTTGGGTGTGGGCTCTGGTGCACCAAAATATGAAAACTCAACCACATCCACATCACACCACACACCTCCTGGACCCTGAAGGTGTGAATGTAATCTCAACATCAATGCAGAATAGTGACAAGTCAGACGGAGAAGCACAGCATATTCAGCAATTCGCTCTATTCCTATACCTCCTATGGAGGTTTGAAGATAACACTTACTGCTTTATGAATACTGATAACAGTGCACATTACGTATGACAATCAATTATATGATAAAACACTGGTATTTCTTAATATCAAGAAATAATATATATATGAAGTAATGTGAACTTTAACGAATAAAAGAATTAAGAGCTAAAATAATAGAATTTAATATTTCATAATTAGATGATGGAGTATTTAAGAAAGTAAAAAAAAATATACCAAATAGATCAAAAGCTAGACAAATCAATAGATTCATCAATGCAAATAGAGAGGAAATATAAGGGGGGGAAGCCATACCAAGGAGACCAAAAATAATCAGTGATTTTCTCTCCCTTATTATATAGGACAGATACATGCACCAAAAGAAGGGACAGTAGTAATAGAAATTTTGAATTAAAATTTATCAATAATTAGCAATATTTCATAAAAATTTCAGGTTTGATCTTCATTTGTATTATATAAAATAAATTTAAAAACTTCAACAGGAAAGGTGAAGGGCAGATGACTACAGCCTGGTCATCTTTGTTATTACCTCCAAAGCAGTTGGTAAGCACTGTATTGGAGTAAGCCATTGCTTGTGAACTTTCCGTGACACAAATACCAGTATGGCAGGTATATCCGTCAAAACACCACGTCGAATCCGAAAACCAATTGCTGTGCCAAGACTGTAACAACGCAAGATTTTGCTGTGAAATGCTCTTATGGTCATGAGCTCAAGCAAGGTATTTGCTCGCTGGCCTTCTGGCAAATGGCCCAGAGTTTCAGGCAAAACCCCTTTCTGTAGGTTAGCAAAGTAATTTGACCTTTCTTCAGCATCATCTTTTATTCGACAGGGCCATGAAAAGTATGCAGCACTATTCTCACAGTGCTGCCCAGCTGATGCATGGGGTTGAAGCGGTGGACTAAATGAAGGCTGGTAAGAATGATTGCAACAGTATTTCTCAAGATCCAAAGATGATTCATCTGATGGTGTTGAGCCTGAGCAATGGGCTCTTGAAATAGGCCTTGAATGTTCCATCGCTTGATTTACTGCAGTGAAAGCATCAACTTCCTGCAAGGAGTGAACATTAAAAGGCTGTTCCAACACTTATGTGTTACAGTAAACTCACCCTACAAAACTTTATGGAGTCAATTTTCTTGGTCATTTTGGGCTGAATATAGACGAGCAAAATACATGAAGATATATTTTCTAACAATAGAGGTAGTGGAACAACGAGATGCGTTTTCTAGGTTAAAATCGTAAGTTCCCAATTGCGAACCAGGGTATACATTCCAGTAAAGAATGCAAGGGGAAAATAATTTCTGGTGTCTTTGCTTCAATTTGTGCAGATCGCATTGAGTTATGCGAGGTACAGTAAATAAAAAGAGATTTGCTTTCTAGGAGCTTATACATTCTTATGTGCAAAGATATTTGAATTTGAAATGTAAGAACATTATACCTTGTTTGGTAACTGCAGAAGCAGCTAAACGGTAGAATATTGGCAAACAGGAAAACCCGAGCTTCCTTTGAATGAAAATTTTTTGAAGACCTCATCGAAACTTAAATGAAATTTGTTTTGCTAATAACCTAGAACGTGTATTGATGCTACAACATTTGATATCCAGCGGTGTTTTACAGCATCTAACAAAGTATCAACATCAAATATTGAAAAAAAATAAAAAAAACGCAAAGTTTGTAACAAGATAAAAGAAGCATGTCAAAATCTTGAAAACTTAAAACAAGTAAACATCAAACTATGGAATACACTGAGAATTGAAGCTGGAGGCAGTCAAGTCATTCCCCATTATCAAATTACAGAGCTTTTTCGTATATCACATCTGAAGGCAGCCAAAAGTCTCATTTTCAAACCTTTTCAGTGACCACAAAATTCAACATAACAATCAGTAGCAATAGTCCACAGAGACATATAGTTTCAGAGTACTTCGTTCTCCAGTTTTTTTCGTTTCGACCAAAAAAAAAAATTAATTAACTGTGAGACGGCACAAGAATAGCAAAGACGCCGGAAACACAAATTAAGATTTCAACAAGAAACAAAAAGAAAGCAAAGAAGCTTCTCTCTTGACTATAGCTACTGCTGTCGCTGCCCACTGGTCCAATTGGATATGAAAGATTAAAACACAACCCACCAATCAAAAACAAATATTTTTGACAAACCCATATTCATAGTTAAGCTAAATCAGACAGTAAACAGAAATAGTTGCAGAAGAAAGACGATTACTCACTGAGGGAAAAAAGAATGAAAATTGGATGCTGTAAACTCACTAACCACACAAGCACGTGTGGAAATCCAGCTTCTGAGGCCTAAACCCCATCAGATATGAGCATTCCTGCACGTACAATTCAATAACGGGCCAAGTTTTGGTTTTCCTGATCTGGAGCTTTTAGTGCGTGTGTGTGCGTGTGTGTGTGGGTGGGTGTGGGTGTGGGGGGGGGGGGGGGGGGGGGGGTTNGCCGACAACACCAAGTGGGACGGTGGTGGGAGGTCACTCGGAACAATTTTTAGTGGGGGATGGCAAAAGTAAATTGCGCACAAATTGTTATGTACATGTAAGGAAAAATGGTGCCCCGAAGACACCCAAAATATACCAAACTCGAGTAACGCTCAAGATTATAAGAAATCAAACGACATATACATCCACCAGTCTCTCTTTTCCTATCTAGAACCCTGACTTGTGTCGCCATATCAGGTCCACGTTAATCCGAATATCATCTGGGTCGAAGTTCGTGTCTTCTCAGCTCCCTTCATGAACCAGCTATGTCGTCGGCCCCAGAATAACCATTACCAAATCGGCCTCAATGCTCAAGTTTATCAACATAACTTATATGTCAATGTTCAGCAATAAGCATCAAATACGTATCATATATAATATAATAAACTAAGTATTTAAAGTTTAAATGTCGATGGATTTTTAATAAAGAAAAAAACTTCATATACACAAATAATATCATCATTTCAGTATCTTTCGCACATGATCACACGTAAATCAATCAAGAAGTTAGCATAACACATACAAGACAGCATAACTAATATAAGCAAAAAACAAACCATTCGTATGTATAACACTACGGATATGATAATATCAGTAAAACAAGCACGAGAAGGAAAAATAAAAGAAAAAACACAGACTAATAATTTTGTTTACATTAAAAGCCCGCGCATCCATCATTGCCGCCACAAAAGGTGGTCGGCTCCGGTTGCAGGCAGTCTTCATCGCAGTAGAAGCGGAGGGAAACGGAAACGAGGAAAAGACAAATTGAGCGAATTCCGAAAATTGGAGCCTCCTCAAACCTCTGTCAGTTACCAGACAACGGCGAGCGGCATCTTAATCTTCACAATCGCCGCAACCGATAATTACAGTTGGCCACCTCCCTCCGCCTCCTGCTCAGATAAGATCAAGTAATTTGTTAAAAACCCTAACTGTGTGTACGCCATTTATACAAACCAAACGAGTTCTTATTACGGGCTGGGCTATGCATAAAATCACTAAATGGGCTACATCTAATTCCTTAATGGTCCAACCATTTTGAATGGCATACTGTTGACCCAATAGGCAAAAGACCGATGATCGTCACAACTCCCTACCTTAAGTACCTGATTATCTCGAGAGTCCCTTGAAATCAAGAAAATGATTCCACGAGTATTCGTCAATGGGAAAATTTTAATAGATTGTTGATTGCAGCTTTTTTTTTTTTGAGGAGTGATTTTTTGAAAATTTATAATTGGTTATCGAATTCGAATCATCCCGAACTTGAAACTTTGATGTCAGATAACGTATAAGTAGTGATGGATTTGTTTGGTTTTACTTTCTATCACCTGTTCTCTTTTAAAAAAATAATCAAACATCATATTGTTTTTGGTAAAAATGTAATTTGGACCCAACGCAGTAAGCCCGTTAAATTCGTGAGCAGCACAATAAGATAAACCCGTCAACTTTGTCTACGAGTGATAATCAACTTTGCGGGCCAAATTCAATAAGGGTCCAATAAGCTTCCGGGTTAGCTTGTTCAAAGATTAGTGGGGATATGGGGGAGTCAAGGAAATTATTCTCCTCAAAGTGGCTTTTACTGATTATTGAAGGATTAATCTCGTCGAAAAAATATATCATATTTAAACTCAAAATCAATAGTATAACTATATTCAAATTGATTTAAGAATATGTAGAACAATTTTTAAAAAAAATTATATATTACATTAGGCGGCAGTCTAGGCGGATTTCTAGCTGCCTAGATAGTAGATTTTTTTAACATAGTTTTTATAAAAATCGAATTGGTAACGATTTTTTTAACATCGTCTTTCTCAAGGGAAACTAATTTATCATTAAGGCTAAATGTTCAACCAGTGATCTGAAATTACAGTTCTCATTTATGTATAATTTGTATCAACATATCGTTGTCATCTACGGACCGAGTTAAAAGATAAGTGTTTGGAAGAACTTGCATGAAGCATTATTCTATTTTGTTAATGATTTGACATTTGTATTTTTAAAAAACTTGTGATATTCCACAATTACCCTCAATTTTAATAAATATTTTTGGAGATTTTTTTAATGTAAAATTTTATTTATACATGAGTTTTGAATGAAATTCATAAAATTCAAATCATACTTTATTATAAGCATTTATTTGTTAAAAAAATTGGATAATTTGACATATTTTGTGCATTTGTACAAAAAAATTCATTTTGTTATTGTTAGTTTATTTATATTATGTAAATTTTCAAACATTCCTATTATAACCAGATAAATTAATTTTGATGTATTCAAAATGTAATAATAATTATATAAATATATATTTGGTAGTGTATGTACCCAAATATAGATAATTGAAATAGATAAATATTATATAAGGTAAGGATATTGTTGTATTTTACTAAAAATTAAGTTTGTAGTCAAATTTTCTTCTAACACCTAAATTTTAACTTGTATTAGCTTTGTACTTATATTTTTAAACATTATTTACTATTGTTTCTCGCTCACTTTTTATAATCTCATTTTACTAAAAATTAAGTTTGTAATCAATTTTTCTTCAAACACTTAAATTTTAACTTATATCAGCTTTAAACTTTTATTTTTAAACACTCATTACTTTTGTTTCTCACTCACTTCTTTATAATTTTACCAAATCTAGTAGATTCAAATGTTCTTCCTTTTAGTTTGTTACAATATCCGACACGATACATCTCCCTAATCTATGGACAAAAAGCTTGGTAATCAAATAACATGAGATTTTTCTTATGAAATTCTCATGCTTGCTTTAGAAAAAAGCTTAATTCGATTAATTTATTTCTTTTAGATGCATGCAAGTGATTTTGATCGTTTTCATTGAAAGCTTTCTTTTTCTTTCGCTTTGTTTTTGTGTGGTGTAGTATTGACTGGCTATGAGTGAGCTTTTAAAGGAGAGAATATATATGGCTGCATGCTTATTCCAGCATTATTGCAATGGCACATTCTATTTTGAAATGACATATATCTAATTTTTTTTTAATAGAAAAATAACTTTCAAATTAAAAATTTTCAGAAAGTGTCTCTGTTGAAAATCAACGTGAAATGTTAGGAAATTTTTTTTTAAAAAAAATAAATAAATTGGAATAGAGAATTATATATTGTTTACCCGGTTTATTTTACATGATTGTCTTTATATAGAAAAATGTCTTCATTATTGGAGGTGTAGTATTTGGTTGTTTTTCGGAATAAATTTTGTCGTTTTGGATTAATTGTTTCAATTATTTTAGGAGAATTTTCCAGGTGGGGTTGATTTACACATTTCAATCAATGATTTCTTTTTAGGGAAAAAGACAGTTTAAAACAAGATAAACATGAAAAGTTGACATCAATGTAAAGGCCGATGGTTCCATAATTCAAAGTACATGGACACTACTGGCGCACAATCACTGTTTTCACCAGCTTATGGGCATCTCATCTTTAATCCAACTCGGATACCATTTATATATGTAAAATAATTATCCGAAAACCGTGAACACATATATAAATATAAAGTATAGTTCTTTATTGACATAAAAAAATAAGATGTTCTTAAGTTATTCGGAGTTCGATTCAATAAAAAATTCATTTGAGATTGTTCTATCTCGAGTTTAAAAATATTTGGCTCGTAATCTCGCGAACATGCTAGTTTATAGACTCAAGAGCCTGTTCGCGAGCTAGAGCTGGATCTCGGCTCATTTATGTGACTCGTGAGCTCAAACTCGAGTTCAGCTCGTTTATCTGGTTCAAGCTTGGCTCGTCTACTACATATTCATGAATATGATCGTCTACTTATTTATGAATTTGCTCGATTCTATCTTTAAAGAGCTCGAGCTCGAGCTCTTTAGTATGCTTAACGAGCTCGAGTCAGTCTCGTTAAACATAATAAACGAGATTTTAATGAACTGAGCTCGAGCATTTTCCGGTTTAGTAATTTCAAAAAAAAATTGAGCTCGAACCTCGTGATAAAAGTTCGAATTGAGCTCGCATATATATAAATATTAAACGAACTCAGCTCGATCCTCATAATGTTCTGCTCGACTTTGCTCGTTTACATCCGCACATGACACTAGTTTGAGACGAGATGTCAAATTCGAGACTCGACTATATCAAATATCCTCACCCAACTTTTTTTTAAAAAAATAAAAAAATCAACCAACATGCACATATATGTCTCAATGTTAATTTTGGGTCTATATTCTTATTAGCTTGAACTTTGAAAAAAAAATTAAATATATAACTGAACTTGTTTTTCATAAGCATTATACAGAGGATACATAAAATATAATTACTCGAAATGTTTCTTGCTGGACCAAAAACTACTTGGAAGCATAAAAACTTTTTTGGAATGTTTGAGCTTTAGCATAAATGCCAAATTTGTTTCGTTTTCAGTAGTGTATGAAAGTGGCTTAATTCTTATCCCAATTTCCACTTATTTAATTTCATGCCTTTATTATGTTCCATTCAAAGAAAATCCTAACCTAATCATAATCTCAGCGCTACCCAAGTTTCAAATCCACGAATGAAAAGTTTATTTATTAGTTGGTTAATTTATAACTTTGTATGAAAAATATTCAAATTGTGATATGTTTTGCTGCAATATAATATTGTAGTAATTATGTTTTTTTTAAGTTGCGTTTGGATGTGTCACGCTAGGACCAGGGTTGGGAGACATTTGGTGTTGTTCATAATCACACAATCGCAAAACAACAAACCTCGTAGTGATCAAAATAATTAAAACTGGTCTATTTTATAAAATAGATAATTGTTTTTACAAGTGATCGTAAAAGATAAAAGTGCGGATACATACAATGATAAACAAAAGATAAAGTAAAGAAACATGTTCTTCTACATTAAATGGGGTTGCATCACCATCCCCAGAAGTGTCATTGTTCCTTGTCTTCAGCTCGTTCTTTGCTCAAATTTGAGTTTGAATGTAAGAAGTGAGTATTTTATGAAATACTCAGCAAGTGGATATAAATCGAACACTAAATAACATAATTTATATAATATTTAATAATATGCAAGATGCTTAATCAAATTGTATAAATAACAAATCTTTCAAAGATTACCCAGTATGGTATCACACTACCAAAAAAAAACGCTAAAACCGTCGCTAATTTCGTTTACGACGGTTTTCACCTCCGTCACTAAATCATATGTCGTTGCATTTAGCGACAGTCTTCGGTAAACCATCGCTAATTTAGCTCATGTGGATAATGATGACCGTAAACACTATGGAATACGAAATGAGTTTAAGTGCTATATATAAGTTATACAAATTCAAATTTGTATTATCTATTTGAACAAGATGACTCGTGATTCATATATACTATCTTATGAACTAAATCATTTACAGTGATTAATCATATTCTTGGGTTCCGTTTGGTACGTGTGATATGATAAGTAAATGATTAATAATTAGAGTGATTAAAAAATGAGATATATGGATTAATAGTATGGTGGTATAAATAACATGGTGTTTGGTATGATTTTAAAATGATGGATTAATTTTGTAAATTTTATTGTAATGACCAAAATACCCCAAATGTTAATTAAATATATATTCTTAAAATAATTGGATAGATAATTAAATATTTATAATTATAATTTACATTTATTAAAATTAATTTAAATATATTTATTAGAAATAAATTTGTAAATATGTATTTACTTTAATAATTAAAATAGCAATAATATTTTGAATATTAATGTTAAATAAAGTTTTAGTAATAATTACAATATTATTGTTTTTCTTAAAATAATTATAAATATTCTTAAAATAATTGGATAGATAATTAAATATTGATATTTAATAATTAAAATAGTAGTAATATTTTGAATATTAATTTTAATGTTAAATAAAGTTTTAGTAATAATTACAATATTATTGTTTTTCTTAAAATAATTATAAATATTCTTAAAATAATTTGATAGATAATTAAATATTTATAATTATAATTTATGTTTATTAAAATTAATTTAAATATATTTATGAGAAATATATTTGAAAATATTACGGTAATCATTAAACATGATAAATTAGAATTTAATAAATATTTATTTTCATAAGAGATAAGATGATAAAAATATAATTTGTGGTGTGTTGATAATTTATCCCACTTAATTTTTTAGATTAATAATCAAATAATTAATCATAAAATTATGTCTTAAACCGAGTCAAAATGATTATTAATCTATCTTAAAATTTTAACCAAACATTAAATAAATATATTATTATTCATCTATCTTTATTTAATCATATCAACCAAATAAATCTTGACATATACTTCAAGGGTTGGTCCAGTGACTAAAAGTTACATCATTTTTCACCTAATGGAATAGATTAACATGTGACCTATTACAATCATCGAACGAATATTTTGACTAATGATGATCGAATAAAACCCATTATCCGAGGAAATTGTTAATTTAGGTCGTATAAAAGCAATGAGTTAAATGATAACTAAAAGACAAAGTCCTTTTCTCGACCTCCCACGAATAGAAAATGCATGTGCACCTGATTATAATTTCTTTACCCATAAAAATATGGGTTTCATTTATTGCAACTCACAGTATTAAGACGGATCTTAGATAAAGATTTTAAGACTATTTTATTATATGATCAAACAAATATAAAATATAATTTCTGACGAAAATTTTAAAAAAAGTTGGTTGACTGAAGTAATGGATCTCGACGAAATCAAGGATAATATAATGTAGCCTTGATAAAAAGATGTTACAAAATGAAAACTCTCTCCCAAGGTCACCTTTATTTGTGTGGCTCTCTCTCTATATATTTATGCACACACACACACACACATATATATATATATATTAATGTCAGGTCAGGCATCGGTACATTGCCTTCATTCCTAGCTCCAAGTGATATATATTAATCTATCTTCCGCAGGAAAATGAGCAGTTTGAGGGCGCTGGAGGCCGAATTGCCTCCTGGATTCAGATTCCAACCAAGAGACGATGAATTGATATGCGATTACCTCNAACAATTTTAATGTTTGAAAATTAAAAACTATGAAACATTTGAAGAATATTGTATTCGGTAGAGTATCCGTATGTGACCACTGGCTTTATTTTTATTTCTTACTTAGAGGTTGCGTGTGTGGGAGGGAAGGCATGGTATTTTTACAGCCAACGGGACAAGAAGTATGCTACCGGGCTTAGAACAAATAGGGCCACGTTGTCTGGATACTGGAAGGCCACAGGCAAAGACCGGCCCGTCACCCATAAGGGAATTCTTGTTGGGATGAGAAAAAGTCTTGTTTTTTATCAGGGCCGGGCTCCCAAGGGGAGCAAAACTGACTGGGTCATGCATGAGTTTCGACTAGAATGGAAATTTGGGCCCGGCCTGCAGGCAGTTTCTTATGTTCAGGTAGGTATCCACCCTATTTACAAATTTGTGATATTCAAGTGATAAGGAAAAACAAATAAGATTGCACAATTGGTTTTGAACATACAGTGTGTTCGACTTTTTCGTTTTAAGTTTAGGTAGATAATTATCATATTTAGGTGGACAATTCGATACATCGTCTCAAATTTAGAATATTTGCGTCAAACGTAATACAAACCGTCATCAATTGCAACAGACATCATTTGGTTTTAATTTTAGTGAGTGTTTTCTACAAATTTTGTTTTTAAACGAGTAATTAGAATTATAAATTGTGAAGAAACAATAAAAAATCAGAAATGAGTAATATTTGAAAACAAAATCGAAAATCAGAAACAAATAGTATTTTGAAAAATAATTGATTATAATACTAACTTTTTACCAAATTATTTCGGTAGAATCAAAATCAATATCCTATTAATTTCTGAATTTCAATTAAAATTTTTTAAAAAATTAATACTTTAAGACATACCACAATATTTTTTAAGTCGAAAATCACTTTTTTGTTCAAGTGATTGTTAGATTGTATTACTAAATCGTGTTTGTTTGCATGGAAAATTTCAGGAATGCACACGAGATGATTGGGTTCTATGCAGAGTGTTCCAGAAGAACACGCCGCATCCGCCCAAACAACACACAGAATCCGGATTCGGTACCAATTCTTCTTCCACACCAATCTCTCTTCCGCCATCGATGGAACCGTACAACACGTTGGACCCATTCCAAGCAAATTATTACCAGGAGCTCTGCTTCTCCTTTTTCAACACAAACCCGTGCAAATCCCCGCTCCAAACCCGACTGGATCAGCAAATATTACCCACCAATGTCACGCCAAACTCTGCGGGATTGACCCCTGTTCTTGGAGGAATTTGTAACCATAATTCGGACCCTTCTCGTGATGAAAAAGTGATTCAAGTTGTGTTTTACCAAAATGGGAATCTCTGATAATGATTCTTGCGTTGAGGGAAATAAATTTTAGCAGTATGTGCACGATGCTTAAATATAATTTTACAGGCCGTTTATTCAAAAGTGTGTTTGTGTAATTAAGGATATAATATGAATATATGACTGCCGCATTCACATTATACATCTTGTGAGATTTGGATATGTTCTAACCCAATATCCTTGTTCAAGTCAAAATAAAAAGGTTTTCTTGTCTGAATGATCGACGTCATGAATGAATCATCTGTTCAAGATATTCGTTATCTATAATTTATTTTTTGTGTGAAAACATCAACTTAATTCTGTCACCCATATTGTACAATGTCATTAATATTTATTAATAAAAAAGAGTCGGAGTTGATCACATGTGATAACCCAAAACAACCCACTTATTTGAAATTATTCGTGAAATTATGTAAACAAATACTACTTTTTTATATATGTAGACTACCCTCTTTGTTGCATAATGAAAATTATTTTTCAAAATTAGGTTTCTCTAAATATATTTGTGGAATAAAAAAAGTTGCTAAAACTTTGTCATTTCTTTGCTATTTCAGATTTTAAAGGGTCTAATATGCAATTAAAATAACAGGCTGGCGAGCATTCCCCCAGCTGCTGGAAAAGTGGACAAATTAGCTTATCAATTCCCATTCCATATTTTCATTTGTCATAACGAAAACGACTCGAATTTTTGAATTTTCATCTTCAGATGTCAGAGCTCAGTTCATACAGCTGTTTGAAAATCCTCGCACCTTTCGTTATCAGGATTTAAAACCCATTTCCTCGTAATAATTTTTACTTATCATGATCAGTTTTATTTATAGTCGGCAGCGCTATAAATTGCTCTATCTGTATGCCGGAGGTACTGCTTCTCTGCCCGTCTCAAGATTTTTTCTGTTGCGGTACCGTCTCTCAGCTGGGATTCTTTTAATTTTCTGTATCTCGTGGTTGTTTTGTATAATTTTCGTTTGCATAGTTGTAGTTTGATCCCTGGGTTTTGTTTTATCTTGGTCTTGTGTATGATCGATGAACTTAATGTATTTTTTTAGGAAAAAACTATAAATAAATTTTAGTTTTTTATCTTTGTTTTTTGATATGGCTGATTGCTTCCCTCCCCGCTGGGTTCAACCCCCGTTTGTCTTGGTGAAAGTCTGGATGGTAGAAGCATATGTCTATAGCATGATCCTTTGTCATTCGTAAACTCTAGTTGCTATTTTCTTCTGACATTTTAATCTTTTGTGTTGATTGAAATTGGATCTCAGTTTAGGCGGAAAGTTATTCGAGGAACTTCATTTGTCAGAGCTTTGATCATATTGAGACAAAAATGTGAAACTTGATTTGTATAATTGTATCCATTTCACATTATGCAGAGGATTACATATACTTTATATATTACTATAATTGGCTGTATCAGTCCACTATATATATTGAATTTTTTCCAGTTTCCTGGGATCGAAGAATTTAATTCTTACGATTGTTTTTAGTTACAAGGGCCGAGAGGATACAGTTCTTGTCAGTTGTTTTTTTTATTTGTCAAGTTTTTTGTTTGTCAAGTTTGAAGTAATTTATTTGTACCTGTAGCGATAGCACAGCTGGTGAATCCTACAGTCATGACCTGTCTTCCCTTCCTCCGTCGTAGAAGCTTGGATTCTACATCGAGACATCCTGAGTTTGGAGATGGTAATATGAAGCTTCTTTACATGAAAGTTCTTTTAAAAATTTGTTTGGCAGCTCTTTTGTATAAATCGTATCCACTCTTTCCTTTTGGACTATAGAGTGACTGACCTTTTTTCACTTGTAAGCCAATCATAACTTTTTTTTCATTTCTATTTGTATATTTGTCTATTTTAAATCGTTGTGACAAGATGTAATTTTTTGCAGATCTTGCGGGAGTCTGCAATGTTAATCTTTATACGTACAAGGAATTGAGAATTGCTACCAATGATTTTCATCCAGAGAATAAAATCGGAGAGGGAGGATTCGGCTCCGTTTATAAGGTCATTGAAGTATATGTTTTAAATTTCTGATAAAAGATTATAGCATTATTGGTTTTGAGATGGCTATTATCTAATATGACTCTCTTGGATTAACAGGGAAAACTTAGGGATGGGCAAAGGGCAGCAATAAAGGTTTTATCTGCTGAGTCGAGACAAGGAGTCAAAGAGTTCCTGACCGAGATTCAAATGATTTCAGATATAGATCATGAAAATTTGGTTAAGCTTTACGGTTGCTGTGTCGAAGGCACACATCGAATTCTTATCTATAACTACCTCGAGAATAACAGCCTGGCAAGAACGCTTCTTGGTACTCCTCTTGCCATAGTTTGTTCTTGAGTTCAATGTATGGTACTTTGTCAAATGGAGTCCAATTTCATTCTTAATCTGCAATAAGAGATCCAAAATTGACTCTTTTTATCTTTGTTTCCCATGGTGGCTTTTTTACGGATAATATAATCACGTGTCTGTGTTTTAAAATCTTTCTGCAGTCAGAGGTGACAGCAACATCTACTTTAGCTGGCAAACACGAGTTAAAATTTGCGTAGGAGTTGCAAGAGGACTCGCATATCTTCATGAGGGCGTGACACCACATATAATCCACCGTGATATAAAAGCAAGCAACATTCTTCTGGACAAAGACTTGACGCCAAAAATATCAGATTTCGGTCTTGCAAAGCTCATCCCTGCCAGCATGACTCATGTCAGTACACGTGTGGCGGGAACTCTGTAAGTTGTAAAATCTTCTTGGACTGTTTCATCTGCAAATCTCACTTCAAATACTCTTCTCAGTTTTCCCCCTTTTTCTTGTTATAAATATTCCAAAAAAACTGTAATAGAGTGAACACGGTTTTGTTGTTGCAGAGGTTATTTGGCACCGGAGTATGCTGTGAGAGGGCAGTTGACACGGAAAGCGGATCTTTACAGTTTCGGTGTTCTGATTATTGAAATAGTAAGCGGAAGATGCAACACTAATACACGATTACCTCCAGAAGAACAGTATATTCTTGAGACGGTATGAACTTCTTTAGTGACCACTATATGTGGCTTAAGTTCTGCTCTCGGTAAGCTCTTTTGAAATGTTTTCTGAGTTTGTAATGTGGGAATAACCCATATTTACTAGTAGTTATAGATGCCCTCCTATCACCCTGAGTTGCAATTTTACATTACTAAGATCAGTTTAGGTTGCATCATATATGCCATACATTGGCTCCACAACAAACAATGCAGTATTAAATTAATTTGGGGGATTTTCCAATTTCGTAGTCTACCCCTATAGGCTTGGTCTCTGGGCTCATGGCCCTGTATTGATAACCACTCAAAAAAGTCCACTGTTAATGATATGTCTCGTGTTTATATCCCTCTTCCAGATTTTAACGGGGATAGATGTATCTTTGATGATTAATTTTCGACCTCATGGCTCAAATTCTACTTGGCTCCATAGACCACATGAACATATAAACCTGATCGTATTTCTCTCTCACACTTTCATGACCATCAAAATTTCGTCGCAGACATGGAAACTTTACGAGAGAAAGGAACTTGTAGTGCTAGTGGACACATCACTTGATGGAGATTTTGACGCCGAACAAGCCTGCAGGTTCTTGAAGATCGGTTTACTCTGCACTCAAGATTCCCCCAAGCTTCGGCCCTCCATGTCAAAAGTTGTCCGAATGCTTACTGGTGAGACTGATGTTGATGGACTCACTATAACACAACCTGGCTTAATATCTGATCTAATGGACCTGAAGGTAAGAGGTGAACCCAAGTCTAAGCCCGGAAAAAATCAAGCTTCTTCGAGCTACAATTCGTCTAGTTTAGGTGATCCAGAGAATACCACAACTTCGACCTCGGCACCATCTTCTCAGATGAACACCGTGCTTACGTTGTCTGATGGGAGGAGCTGATGACTAGGAAAAGTTGAACTCAGATTGGCTTTCATGGTTGTTGGGACATAAAGTGAATGTGGTTTTGATTTGCATGTGAAGTTCTTTGGTGTACCTCTGTTCTGCAAAGGTTTGAACACCTCTGAGTGAGTTCATCCCAACTAGTACATAAAAGGGGCACATTTGTAAAAATATACTATAATAGGCGAGGTCCGAGTTACATTTAAAAAAAATAAAAAATTATACAAGCATCAATACTAAAGTTTTATATTAGGACTTAGGAGGAGACTTGAGCATATAAATGGGGTTTTTTTGGTTTAATTTATTGTCTTCTTTTATTTTTGAGTATATAAATAAATGGGTTGGTTGCATTTGATCGACTTTGGGCAATATTCTTGCCGTACACAATGTAATATATATTTTGTATGTGATTCATTCAAGAAATATAATTTTATTAGATTTCATATAGACAAAATCATAATTTATTACCAAAAAAATCTATGTTTTTAACAAGTTAAATGAAGACAATAATTGTAACATTCTTCGTGTTATTCCACCACAATAAACAATAGCACTTCAGCAAAAGTCATTTAATTATAAGTCAATCTATTATTTTATCAGGACAAATTTAATATAGTACGATAGAAATACATATGCATTATGTGCTTTGACACATTCCTGGTCTTTTTGTTTTCTTTATTTAATATGAAAGTGATTTTAACTTATTCATTGCTAATAATTTTCAATGATAGAATTTGATTATTCTATTTAGTATTATTTATAAATATTTTATAGAACTGATTTAAAAAGGTCGAATAATTAAAATTGTTGAAAGGGAACATGAAATATCACAATTTAAGAACACACTTTCTTAAAATTATTTTTTCTTTTTTTTAATAATTAATTTAAAAATAAAAAATTTCAAAAATGATTCAAAAAAAATTATTTTTCAAAAGTACTTTAATCCGCGCTTTGTAAGCGTGGACGCTCGTCCACGTGAACGAGGGTCCAGTATATTATTATTATTATTATTTATTATTTATTATAATTTTTAATAATTAATTTAATTCGAATCAAAAAAATAAATATTTATAATATATATTAATTATTAAATATTTTGTATTATTTGGTTGGGTGATTGAAAAATTAGAGATGATTGAAAAAATATTTATTGTTCTATTTTAAATTATTTTTCTATTTTAAAAATATGAGAGGATTGAAAAAATATTTATTGTTCCATTTTAAAAATATGAGAGGATTAAAAATATGATAGATATGAAAGGATTGAAAAATATTTTTTATTTTTAAATTATTGTTCTATTTTAAATTATTGTTCAAATAAAACGTACATAAAATCAATTGGTCAAAAGGATATTTTAAGAAGACTCATTTCGAATTCTCTCAAAATTATATAAATACATATTTAATAAAAAAAATTAATTGTAAAACATATAATTATATATAATGGGTTTATTATTATTAATATTAATAAATTACTGTTGGGTTATAATACAAAATGAAACTTTTCTATCACGTTTTGATTAATAATAATTTTATACACAAGTTGCGTTAGGCTCAACTATTGGCCCTTATAAAATATCGGACGAAAACAATGTACATGGACTACAATATTATAATGGAAAAACTATATTATTTATGACAAATACCAAATCGATAACGTTGGGTTAATCGATATGATTTCAAATCCGTCTATCCAAATATATCCAAGTAGAATCGAAATGAATTAAAAATAAATCAAATCGTATCCACTTCAATTTCACGACCTACATAAATAACTCTTTCTTGTTTTTTTTTTTTAGAAAATGCATGATCGAGTTTCATAAAAATTCACATGAAACCGTCATTTTCCTATCTGATTCGATCCAAAAAAAATATTATTTTAATTATAATTATAAATCAAATAGATCAATGTCACAAAAATATCTATATGTCACTGGAGAAATACATAATTAACTTTTGATGAAGAAGGCAAAGATATTTTGTGAGAATTGGCCAAGTCAAAATTTTTTTATAAAAAATGAAATATTAACTTGATAAATTAAAAACGATGGATTCGAATTTTGATTACAAATAAAAAAAATATAAATTTATATAAAAAAATCAAAAAAACACTTACGAGACCGTCTTACATATATATTTGGGGAGACATGTCTTACCTGATGTATTTTTTATATCAAAAATATTATTTTTTATTTTAAATATAATATAAACTAACTTAATCTTTTAACAAATAAATGTGATGCATGAGAGACTCTTTTATCAAAACTACTCGACGAAAATAGTAACTGAGACAACCACCTCTATCTACTCTCGTTAGCCTGGCTACTATTTGTGACATTGCGCTGAAAAATGTTCAGGATTTACAAAATTACAAATTACCTAATTTATAATCAAATTAAGAAATATATATAAATTAGTTTAATTTTAAATAATATATATTTATAATTAATTAAAAGGAGATCCTTAAAATACCAAACTTGGCTTAAAAAAAATACAAAAAAATATTTGACTAAAATACCCTAATTGTTTTTATACATAATCTCCTATTTAAATGAATAAAGATTATTTGTTATTTTTAAAAATATTTAAATAAATACATCATTTATAATTTTATTTTATTTCTTTTTTAAATGGTAAAAAAATATAAATTTATATTATATTATTACACCATTAACGAGGAGCAATTGGATGTCATTCAATTTTTAACCTTAATTCCCCAAATCTGTCAAATAAATTATCCATGCTCTCTCTCATCATCAGTGCTTGTCTCACTCTCACCACGCCTTTTTCAAACTTTTTAATCTTGTTTTCCACTTTCTTTTTCACAAGTATTCCATGAAAAGAAAATTAATTAGTGAAGACTAGGGTTGCCACTTTTTCTCCCATTAATTAAAGCTAAAAATTCCTCAACATTGTACTGAGAATTGCTTAAATTTTGTTTGTGCGTGTTGGTTTTTTTTTTTTTTNGAGACGTATGTGCGAAGCAACTTGGTGTTTTAGTTTCATTTCTTGCTGATCTCCCAACCGCGGAGTTCACGAAATTTTACCTTTAACTGTGTGGAGGAGGAATATTCTGAATCTTTTTGCTTTTGTTTTATGGTATTTGTAAGCGCAAACTGGGAAATCAACAATTGGGATTTCTTTCCCTGAGCAGCAAAATATTTTGGAGATTGAGTTGGATTAAAGTTTTTCGTCACATATCTCTATATGGAGTGCTTTGGTTGTGTATCATAGCGATGCCGGAGGTAAAAACTATTAAAGATGCTCAGCTTCCAGGCCATTATGAACAAATATTACAGGACTTCAGCGAAAACCTGATCTTTATTGTGTGAGATTCGGTTTTGTGGTTTATTTTGTCCGTCCTTAATTGAAATTCCGTGGAGTTATTAGGTGATGGAGGATATTGGGTTGTTCAACCAAGGGTTAAAATGGTTGCGATCAAAGAATTTTTACTCTGTTCCAAAGACAAATTTTAGGTGTTTGAAGGACAAGATTGGAATTTTCATGGAGAGGCACTGGCCAATGGTTTGCTGTGGGTGTGCAAGATTTGGAAGAGGTCTGCTGTTCCTGTTGGTTTATTGGAAAAATTGCTCCGTCACAGGCTTCCAGTCTTTTATTGGGCTGGGTTCTGCGGCTCTGCTTGTCATTATGTGGAGTTTCTTTCTTAGCTTGACATCAATGTCCTGCCTTTTGTATCTACTGCTTAGCATGGTATGCATCCTGTCTAGATAAATTGTTTAGTACTGCAGTGTTTTATGCTCTGTTATTTAGTTTCATCCATATATATTTAGTTCAAAGATAATTATGTATGTATCCTTGCTCAAACTTCACGATTGAAAATTTTGTGCTCCAGATCTAGTGGCCTTGATGCTGGTATTTGACATTTAAGATTTATCTTGAAAGAAAATTTCTATAATAGCTTCCCATGACTCATAAGAATGAATCAGACTTCATTAATGCTTGGAGCAATAATAAAAACGATGGCTGTTGTTATTCATATGCAATAGTTGTTATTTGTGCAAGTTCAATGATGGGTATTGTTTTTCATATTTTGTAATATTTCATGGCTGGCTTTAGTTTCCCTACTTGTTTAAAAGTAATTTGTTTGTCACACATTTTTCTTTCTGAAAATTGTCTTCGAATAATTGTATTGGCAGCGATCCAGTGGGCATTATTCTATTACGATTGATGATCCATTGGATATATTTTTGTTGGTATCCCATTTTTCTGTAAATTCTTAAAATTCATGTAGCGCGAGTAAGCACTCTGGAGACATGATTTTTAGATCGATCCAAATAAGACCGTCAAAATGGTATGCACCTTTGCTATGTAATCACAGGTAAGTGGCATGCTTCTATTCGACACAACTTGATTCTTGTATGTAATAGCTCATCTCCGGCCCTTGGTTGCATCTGGTTGCATTTGTTGGTTAAAGAAGTGTAATCTTGTGCAATGGGGAACTTTGTCCTATTTTTATAACCATGTTCCAAAAGATAGAACTTTTGAAACTTTCTTTCCTTTCTAAAGGGATGCTAATGAGTACTCATGGTTGCTAATTTGTGTTCAGGGAGTAGCGGGTGTTGCTGTTCAGTATTTGGGCTACACTCCTGGTCTTTTTATTGTTGGACTGTTTGCTATTCTAGTTTTGTGGATGTATGCTAACTTTTGGATTACGGGTACCTTGTTTATAATTGGTGGTACGTACTTCTCCTTGTTTATATTGAACTCAGCACATAGTGATGATTTATTTGCTTATCCCTTTTCACATTTTCTGGGCTTATTGCAATTGTAGAACAAATCGTTTTTTGGGAAAATAAGCAAAATGCCAATAATTGAAGTTCTTGGAATCTTGATAATATTCATAAGATCAACATGTGCATTCTCAATTTCTTAATTTAGCTTGCTTCTGGTTTTATGAACTATTTTTAAATTATTTTCTTATTTTAACATGTGAATTTCGTTTTATGGCAGTTGAAGCATCTCATTCCCATCAAGTATACTCGTTTATCATCATGAACATTTGAAGTTGGCTCCTAAAATTTTCTTGCACCAATTTTTTTTATGCCCCAGCTATTGCTCTTGATGAATTTGTTGATTAAAACATAATTCTGGAATGCAGGTTATCTTTTTTCCCTAAATCATGCTAGGTTGGTGGTTCTTATGGCAACTTTATATGCTCTATATTGTGTTAAGGTTCGAGTGGGATGGCTTGGAGTGTTACTTGCCTTTAACCTCTCATTCCTATCAAATGAAGTACTGAACTACTTGATTAAAAGGTGTGATAATTTGGGTGAAAACACTCATTTTGAGGATCATAAAGTACCTGAATCATTTGCTAAAGATGATTTCTCCCCAGAGTGTGAATATTCTGCTCCCAGTGAAGAAGAGAAGTTACAGTCATGTAAATCCGACTGCAAACCTACTAATACTTCGTCCTTTGTTGAAAAACCTGAAGAACCCGTTGTTAAGAAATTGATGTGTAAAGATTCATCTTCAATACTTGAGATGAAGCGAATTTTAGGCTGTGGAGATCACTACGAAGCATTGGGTTTTCCACGTCAAAAGAAAGTTGATTTTATTCTGTTGAAGAAGGAATACCGCAAAAAGGTTGGTGGTCCAATCTCCACCAATATATAACTCCTTACCTCGTACTCATGTTGTTAAAATGGTTATTTTTCACCTGGTAGGTGAAGTACTTTTCTCTGTGCTAAGTTTGTTCCAGTAATATCATTGGATTGTCATTTTCATGTACAATGTTGGCTCACAGCAGCTCTGCCTGAAACCTTGACTTATAAAATAAGAATCAACCTTGATGGCTAATCAATGCTGAAAGATTTGAATATACAATATTTTGTTGATGCTGATTATGATATCATTGAACAAAAAAAGCTGACTGTAACATTTAAATAAAGATTAATTGTTTATTGAAAAAACCAAAGCTTATTGTTATTGTGCTTTAGCAGCATATCTTCAGCCAGTGGTCTTTATCACGATTCGGTTTGGTGAATTCTCTCACTTCCATCTTACGAAGGCTCCGACCTTTTGGGATTTTCTTACCATTTCCTCAATAAGGAAGCGATTGTCATGTCATTTCAACTATATGTTCTGTTTATGATGAAGGGAGTGTGTGATATATGTTGATGGTTGAGAGCAAATGGATCGTGAGAGAAGATTACCAAGAACAAGAGTGTTGCGAGCTGTTATATTTTCGTTATTCATTTGTGTTCGTAGAATATCACCTTGTTTCCCATTTTTATGAACTTTATACCAGTTGGAAATAGTCTTCAAACAGCTTATTCTTCGTTAGATATATCCTCCAATGCCCTGGTCTTCACAGTGGAGATCAGAATTTTATACCTTGTAGTAATGAAAGAAAGTAATGATGTTATGTTTGACTGCTTGTGTGAAAAGAACCTTGATTGTCTGATTCTCCTTTACTCTAAACACAATGATTCACTGAATGAAAGGGTATTGGATATGATTTTGGAGAAGAAGCACCAGCTCCTCTTCGCTGCCTCGTGATTCACTATTCTCCCTTCCTTTCCAGCCTTTCTACTATTGAGCCTTCCTTTTGCTTTGTTTCCCCTATGTTTGATAGGTATTACATTCGGGCCTTGTATCTTATTCTACCGACAAGGCAATTTTTAAGTTACCGTGGTTCCAAGTGATGATGTCTGACATGGGAAAAAAGTTGTTTTGGACAAACCTTCTTGGACCCACTTATTTTGCTCCGTGAAAATGTAATTCCATTTTCTTGTAAAAGTGAAATCCAAGCCTCCAAGGTATAGGGTAAAGTGGTTAGTTAATGAGTATCTTTCTTTATCAAGATGCAAACGGTCTGTGTTAGTTAGTCTTATTGTTTAATAACTTTTCAGGCCATTCTAGTTCACCCAGACAAAAACATGGGAAATCCACTGGCAAGTGAATCTTTCAAGAAGCTTCAATGTGCATATGAGGTTAGTTTTTTCATGTTTTCTGGCTATTTTTTAGAGATGCGTGAGATGGGTTTGTGTTTATTGCATCCAATGGCTACTCAGGTTGGCATTATTACAGGTGCTTTCTGATGCTGTTAAGAAAAGGGACTATGATGAGCATCTCAAGAAGGAAGAATCTAGGAGTGTCCTGCAGAAATCACCTAGTACTTCTTATCAGGTGCAAATATGTGGATGGGCTAACATAACCTAATTTGTTTTATGTGTTCGTGTTCTGTAATTTCATAATTAATATATAGATAAGAAAATGGTGCAATAGTTATTTAGAGCATGCATATTGAGATTTCTGTCAACATCGTATGAAAACTATACTGCAGTTGCACAATGTGTTACCTACATTCTTTTTTAGTGTTTTACACATCACATTAAGGTCATTTGTGGTAACAGTGATGCGGAAAATTTTCTTTGTGCGTGAGCATATATTCATTGTAGTATTGTGTGTGTTTAATCTCATGGAGGAATATCTTTTATTAATGCACACAATCAATCTCTGTCATGAGGCTGGAAATAGACATGATAAATATGACTACCTGGAATTATGAAGTGGCTAGAAGTATAGGAGATTCACGATCTTCAACTACAATATGCAGACAACTGCTGACTTTTGTTCCGAGGAGTCGAGGTGCATACAGTGCACAAAGTGTGGAAATTCACACATCTGGATTTGTACAAATCGATCAAAGGCCAAAGCAAGATGGTGCCAGGTTTTGTTTCTATGAGAAGAAAATAAATTTATTTTCGTCTTTTGATTGGTATGCATAAAAAGTGAAGATGGTTTTGTTGGGTGCAGGATTGCTGTCAATACCATCAAGCCAAAGATGGTGATGGATGGGTAGAGTACAAAGGGTCACTGGTTTTTGATCGGCCACAAAAGGTATATTCTTTAATCTGCGTCATCTCTTTGATGCATCTTCAGTTGAAATGATTGGGATGTGCTTTCCATGTCCTGGGTATGATATATCAATATATTTGGTCACTATTATACGGCATCATCATGCTTAGCCCACACAATGGTGAAGTCATGTATATGATATTTACAATAATCAGTATCTGATGTTTTTGAGGTTTTGCTCTTCGCTTATTAGGAATTTTTTGCGCTATCTGGTCTTTAAGAGTTGTTTTTACTCGAGGATGTACTTTGTAGTGACTTTCTGTGAAGTTACATATTGATGAGCATGTAACGATTTTTATCTGACATTATCTTAAATGACAACATAGGCAAGTTGTGAATAAAAAGGCTTTTAAGAAAGCTGTCTTGGCTAGTGTTTAGATCGTGATTAACCTCTCATCTGAAATCTCTTTTAAAGTTGAATTCTATTAGGACATGGGTTCAACATCCTTCCCTCAGACCATGACCCTGGAACCCTTGTTGTGCATTGTTTTTATGCCGTTGCAATATCTTTGTTGACATGTTTACCTGTTATCACGTCCACGCTACATCTAAAATTTTTAATCAACTTCTCTTTCTCTTTCACGTGGATCTGTGGTAAGCTATGTCATACTTATTTTATATAGGTGGAAATACCTCGAGCATTTGTATGCGCTGAAAGCAGGATCTTTGATGTGTCAGAGTGGGCTATATGTCAGGTAAGTTTGTTGCTTTTGCTCGGAAGAAAATTTTGAATGCGTTGGACTTTTTGTAGCTTTCATTCTGGTATGTACGTCATATATGTTAGTTAGAAGTCAACATGTATCTTTAGTAAAGACTTGGAAGCAGGAGGGTTCTACAAATGTTCCATATTTTATGTCTGCGCTCAATCTATGGAGTAACGTGTACAATGATGTTTTTCTATAATCGAAGGTCTGGTCTCAGATTGATGCATTATCATTCTAAAGCCTTTGTGTTTATTGACATAATACATCGACAATAATAATTAGGCTTCTATTAGACCACTTGCCAAAGTTTGAGGAATATAATCATTATTATCACACAGGCCTTATTCCCAAAGACGTTAGATTATAGCCCGATTTTCTGGTTAATTGTTTAAGGTCAATTTTTGCTCCTCACATTAACGAAGAAGAAGTGAATGACTGTTGTTTTTTGCTTTTAGGGGATGGCTTGCAGGCCGAACACTCATCGTCCCAGTTTCCATGTCAACATGGTTGGATTAGAGAAGTCAACTCAGAGGTCGAACTCGGGTAGGTATCCATGGGATTTAGATGCGGAGATGATTGATGAAGAGGAGGAGTTTGAATTGTGGCTCCAACAAGCACTCGCATCCGGACTTTTTTGTGAAACTTCCAAGCGCAGGAAGAGCTGGAGCCCCTTTAAGTTGCCCCAGAAAAAAGGAAACAATCAATGGCGAAGATCCTCTTAGAATACAATTTTTTTTAACTAAATTTAACTTTCATCAATGTTAGGCGTACGTCCTCTGAAACTGGGAGGAAAACAAAGATGAGAAACTGTGGTTTGCAGTTCTCCGTAGAATCTTGCAAGCTGATGAGATGGAGGGAGTCGACAAAAACTAGAAAAATCCCACTGACTACCTGCAAAATTACTCGTTTCACACGGTTCATTGTGTAAATCATGTTAGATTCTTCATTTAGTGTTTTTCCCTATTGCATACCAGTTTGGCGTTTACAAGTTCGAAGTTGAAAATGGAACTGAATGGAATATCAAAAGTGATGATGTTATTGTACATTTGCCAATAAATTCACATTCAACCATTCTCCCTACCTTTTACGGAAGTAAACAATAAATTCTTGTTGGACTAGGATTATATTCTTTTGTTTAGATTTGGTCTCTTGTTGAAGAGATACTATGAAATATTATAAAATCATTCTTATTCATGTCACATACGTCAAATAAAGGTTGGAGCTTTAGAACTTCAAAAAAAAAAATGCACTGTGAAGTACGTTTGAATTCTTGTTCCAAGACAATGGATGATAAGCATGCAAGTTGTAAGGGTGGACTTTTTATTTGACACATGTCAAATCAAGAACTACACGTGAAGCCAAGAAATCTCAGCGTCTTGGTTCTTGCACTCTTCATAATTGTGATGTTGTACAGTGGGTGGCGGGGTAGGTATGGCGATATCGAAAAATGGTCTGGTAATACCACATGCCTCCCCCGGGGAGCCACCATTCTCCTTTTGTTCTCTTCTTGTTTTCTTGGATTGGCCGCTGGCCAAAACACTCATGTCAAATACATGATCCAGTTTCGCCTTCAAAATTATTATTGGGAATGCGAGGTCGATATATATA
>NC_133311.1:20214077-20214374 GCF_012295235.1 Primulina huaijiensis | reverse complement strand
ATTAAAAAATAAGCCCAACTCTGTTTGGCAAACATACAAGTCCGACCAGCTCGGCACTCAGATCTTATATGTGGATTTCATATGGGCTCAAAGCTCAGCAGCTATCCCGGATTGGCATGAAGAGCATTTGCTATGTACTTAGTAGCATACAGCTATATTAGTCACCTAATTTAGCTCAACCAGAGAAGTTTCACTCTATCGGAAATGAATTCAGACTCGGTATTTCCAGGTTAGTGATTTGGTTTTTAATAAAATTAATACAGCAGGAAAAGCAAAATCTTGAAAGTCCGGGAGACA